>NW_007190645.1:1972-68885 GCF_000164805.1 Carlito syrichta
GGCGGCGGGAGCCGGTTGTCTTTTCACTCTGTTAAGTGAGGTGATCTCTCAATGTGGTTTTGATTTGCATTTCTCTGGTTAGTGATGCTGAGCATGATTTCATATGCTTGCTGGTATAACATTTTTGGAGAAATGTCTCAAGTACTTGGCCTATTTTATAATTGGGTAATTTGATTTTCTTTTGTGAGTTGTTCTTTATATATTCTGGATACCAATCCTTTATTATACATGATTTGCAATTTTTAATTCTTATGTCTTTTTACTCTATTAATTGTTTCCTTTGTTGTGAAGAATATTTTTAGATTGATGTAATTCCACTTGTATATTTTTGCTCTTGTTGCCTGTGCTTTTGATGCTATATTCATGAAAACTTTGCCAAGTTCAATGTCATGATTTTACTCTGTATTTTTTTCTAGGAGTTTTATAGTTATAGGTCTTATGTCTAGATATTTATTTTATTTTGAATTAATTTTTGTCATTCTTGTGCATGTGGATAATACTCAGTTTTTTCAACATTTTTTGTTAAAGAGATTGTGTTTTCCCCATTGAGCAATATTGGCATTCTTGTTGTAGATCACTTGGCCATATATGTCAAGGTTTATTTTAGGACTCTCTATTCTAATAGATTGGTTTATTTGTCTATCTTTATGTTAGTACCATCTTGCTTTGATTAATGTGGCTTTGTAATATGTTTGAAATCAGCAGGTGTGAGTGCTGTAACTTTCTAAAAAATTGTTTTACATATGTGGAGCTTCTTGAGGTTCCAAATTAATTTTCAGATACTTTTTTTCTATTTCTGCAAACAGTGCTTATAAAAGTTTAATAAGGATAGGATTGAATCTGTAGATCACTTTGGTAGAATGGATATCCACAACAATAGCAGTCTTTCCATTTATGACTTTTAGAATGAACACAGGATGTCTTTCCATTTATTTATAACTTTTAGAATTTCTTTCACCAGTTTTTTAATATTGAGAGAATCATTCTTTCACATCCTTTTATTCCTAAGTATTTTATACTTGTTAATGCTATTGCAAATGAAATTTTTTCTTCCTAATTGCTTTATTGGATTGTTCATTGTTAGTTTATGAAAAGCTACTGATTTTTGCTTGTTGATTTTGTATCCTGCAATGTTGCTTAATTTATTGATTAGTTCAAACAATTTTTCTTGTGGGATCTTCAGGGTTTTCATAATAGAAAAAAATTACTTTACTCTAATACTCAATATTCTATGACCGTTGTGTGGGGAATTTTTCTTTTTCACACCAAGCAATCCTCCGGTGGACACCAACTGGGTGTCTTATAATTCAGTTCAATTCTGACACTCTACCTGGAAGTAGTGCCATATCTCTCAGGTTAATGGCTCAGACCCAGAAGACCTTTTCCCCACATGTTCTGCAACCTGGATGCTCATCACGTCTTGTTCCCGAGTTTTTAGAGAGCTTGATCTCCAGCACCCCTTACCCCTTCCCCAAGGCTAGTGGGTATGATTGAAAATTCAATCCCTCTAATCCTCCAATCATTTGATCCGTATGGTGACTGGCACTATTTTGAGGCTATCTAGGGCCCCCACCTTAAGTAACCTCAATAGCATACACTCAGGAGTTATAAAAGGGGTTCATTTTGAAAAACAAACTGTTTTCCTATCACTCAGGTAATTCCCAATGTCCTAGGAACTCTATGACAGGAACCAGTAACAAAGACCAAATATGTTTTATATTATATTACAGACTACCTCCTAGTCTTTGACTATGAACCCCAGATCCTGTATAACAAAAGGATTGTAATGGTTAAAAGATATTGATGCATTACCAGAGTCCCATTCAGTCATTAATAGTCAATCTAGTATATTTTTATTTGTAGAAAAATGTCTTCATGTGTAAGGCCACTCAGGTTGACAGATTTTCACTTGACCTGTCAGGGTCCAAATACAGAAATGTGCTCAACAACCATATCGTTTTGCTCTGTCAGGCATCTGGTATAATTGAGAAAAGAGACAATATTGTCTCTTGTTCTGAGCCTTTTATGAGGTATAATGTAATATTGGGTTTTCCTTGTTACATACCTATGTATTCATATTTTTACTTTCAGATATTATTTTTCTTTCTACCCACTTATTCCCAAACTTTTCCACCTTGAAAAAGACATTAGATTCAGCCACTGTGCTGGTCTATATTTCAGGCAGTGGTATTAGTTTATTGGTACCTTCCCTTGAGTTCATTCCCATTCATATAGGGTAAGATTACATAGATACAAAACTAGTCAGCTATCCTGACTACTAGGCGGTACAGCTGCATTTACTCTTAACCCCATTTTTTTTCTGGATGAGATAAAGTTACAATCTACCTTATCAGGATCTCAGTAATTTAGATGTAAAGGTTTTAAAAATATGGGTACTATTTCTTAAATTGGAATCATTCATTTTCTGGCTAATTGTAGCTGCATCCATGGTTCTGTGACCTCTGCATCATATAGGAAGAAGAGAGTTAAGCTGATATGGAGAAGCAATATAGTCATCATATCAGCATCCTCCCCCACCTCCTTTTCTTTGGTGGGAGTGGGGTGGACAAGATAATTTACATATAGGGGATTTCCTTTTCCCCACCCTCATGTTGAGTGTGAGCACATACTTAGGAAGACATGTAACCCAGCCCTTCAGGTCCATATTTTCCCCAATAACCAATATTTCAATTGTGCACTCCAATTCTCTATCAAGCTATTATTCTGAAGAAGGCACCTTTCTGCCTATAGTTAGACATTATGAGCTGTAAAGTTTGGTGCAATATCTACCATTCTGTTCTTTCACAGCATTGTGAATATTTGCATCTTCCACCAGATAAGCAAAGCCCAGTCCAGAGTCTGTCTATTTCTGTGAAGACGCATTTGTAACTGCAGGGCTACCAGTATCAATCTCACTTGCCAGTTATGTTCAGAGTCTTCTCACTAAAGAATTTGCCACGTAGCTATCTGTAGTCATTCTCTCTCCCTCTCTCTCTCTCTCTTGCTGTCAGAACAGTTTTCACTGACATTTTGTACCTCAGAAGGTGTAAAAGGAATATGTCTAGACTCAGTTCAACTCTGCATTGCTGTACTACCCCCATATCCCCTCATTTTATGGACCCAGGTGACCATTTCATGAGGATATCTACTTGTTGATTTCAATCCATACCTGGAAAAGAGTTGTTCTGATGGGCATCAACATTTCTTACTTTACTGTACTCTTGAGATTTCTATAAGGCTGTGCCCCATATGAGCACTCATTTAATAAATTAGGTTTCCATTGGCCTTCTTTTTGACCATGTGTTCAAGTCATTGGTCACTGCCAATGAGTTAGTAAACTTATGCTCAGGGGCTTTTATCATTGTTCAGTTCTTCCATTACTATTAGGAAAACAGCCTGCAGTTTAGCTCACTGAACTGATTTGTTTTTACCTTCTTCAGTCAGAGTGATAGCCTTCCAAGCAGGATGTTGTTTATTCACCTTGGGACTGACAAGCACAAACCAAGTAGATTTTCTTCAGTCAGTTGCGAGTTATTTATAAAGTGCTGTCTAAGTGATGATGGATCCCAGCAGCTCCTCCCACAGTTCTAGAGTCAAGTTTAAGAAAAGAGGCATCCAGCTTGTAAGTATCTTCTTGCATTCCCCAGGTAGCATGATCCTGTGTAAACCATCTCCATTTTATTGTGGAATTCTTCTGGACTCTGCCATACCCATTAGAATATTTATCTGAAATCACCCAAGACACTGGGTATTTCAGGTTTCAAGATTATTTTATGTCCTTTAGTCATTGAGGCACTCTCAATGAAAGTTAAATAGCAAGCCAGTAATTGTTGCTCAGATGGAAATTCTCTAGTCCAAAGTCCTAGCAGATGTTGCTGGGATGCACTTACAGGCTTTTGCCATAAACCTCAGTCTATGTTCCACACAGGACTATCACAGAGATTGTTTCTTCATGCCAGCACTATAGTTTCTATGGTATAGTCTTTGAGCACGGGCAATCTTATTGATTCCCATTTTGCATGTAATATTGCTTGAATTAATATTATAATTGATATTACTTTAAGGGCAGATTTACATGCCATCTATTTTTTACTACTACTAGGTAGGGGAAGCATTCCCCAGTCAGATACAATGTCTATCACCATAATACCAACAGGTAAAAGAGACACAACTACTTCATGTAAAGCTTGTTCTACTACCAATTCTCCTACAAAATGATATCTTAATTCTATCAGCATTCATAGCTACAGCCTCCATTAAGACTTTATTATCAGTTTTTTTGTTTCATAATACTAGGAGGGGGGAGTATTCCCCAGGTAGATATCATATCCATTCCCATAAATCATTCGGGCAAAGGAGACTCAATTTCTTTAGATAAAGCTTGATTAAACATTGCAATTTTTATAGTCCTATCGACACTTACATTTTAATGATCTCTCAATATAATTATAGCTTGTGTCAGGACTTCACCAGTAGATTTTGGTACTATGGTAAATGGAATTCCTGTATCAAGAAGTTTTAGAAAATTCTTTTTCTGCTCCCTGAATATTTAATCCAGCCTTATAAAAAGGTTTTGGGTTCCCAACAGGGGATTGAGCCAAGGAGCACTGTCCCTTTTATAGATTTTTATCTTGATTAAGTTTCCAAACTATTGACCCAGGTAATTTCAGGTCAGATCAGGTCTCTTAGGTTCTGCTCATTTTTCTTTGTTCTTTTTTGTTTTTTTCTTTTCAGAGTGGATAATTTCAATGGATCTATTTTCATATTCACTAATTCTTTCTTTTGCCTATTAAACCTGTTATTGAGATTTTCTAGTACAATTTTTATATCACCAAATGTATATCTCAGCTCCAGAATTTCTATTTGGAATTTAACTCTTTTGATGATATTTTCTATTTGTAGAAACATCATTCTACTGGTTTCCTGCAGTTCTTTGGCGATGGTTCCCTTTTACCTCTTTGAGGATATTTAACATAACTGACTTAAAATCTTTGTGCAAAAAATCCAATGTATATGTTTTCTTGAGGACAGTTTCTGTTCATTTCACTTTTTAAATGAATGGGGCATAATTTCTTGCTCTTTTTTTCTTGGCTAATGATTTTTGTTGAAGTTGAACATTTTGTATAATGTACTAACTGTGAATATTAGATTATTTCAACTCTTCAGGGTTCTTTGTTATTGTTGTTGATTGCTGTGGGCTGCTGCAGTTTGTTTGATTAGTGACTTTTCTAAATTATTTTTGTATAGATGGTATTCTTTGTTTTGTATAGTTTTTGCAAATCTTTTCTTCTTTCAGCTCATGGTTACCTAGTGATATGAAAACTTTCCTGACATGCTTGAAGCCAAAGAAATGTAAAGAAATAAAGGAAAAAAAACTCCACCTTGTCTTTGTTGATTGGATCTATGTTGGGGCACTCTTTCACTGTATGGCAAGGCTATCTATAATTCTGTTCAAGTTTTCACTTTCTGAAATATCAGCTGTAGCGAAAACCTAGTTTCTTACTAAATATTTTTATAGCATGCATTCTGTCCCGGGGATACACTTAGCTTTCTAGATCTTTGGTATATGTAAGAGTTTTCAGCCGGGCTCGGTGGCTCAGCCTGTAATCCTGCGCCTTTGGGAGACTGAGGTGAGTGGATTGTCTGAGCCCGCGGGTTCGAGACCCACCTGGGCCACTTGGCGAGACCTCATCTCTACAATAAAAAAAAAAAATTAGCCGGGCATCGTAGCGCGCACCTGTCATTCCAGCTACTTGGAAGGCTGAGGTAGAAGGATCGCTGGAGCCCAGCAGGTCGAGGCTGCAGTGGCCGGAGTGGCCACTGCACTCCAGTCTGGGTGACAGAATGAGACTCCAACTCAAAAAAAAAAAAAAAAAGAGTTTTCAAAGTATTCCCAAAGTATACATCTTCAGCTTTTCCTCTCAGTTTCCATAATGTCTATTATTTTCCCAAACTGTAATCTTTCATACCAGGTCTTTATAGAGTAAAAATTATATAAAGTATATATTAAAAAGATAGAGAATATTTTACTCTATTGTGCTGCTAAAATAGCCATTTTCAGGGGTCCCTCTGTCAGTCTTTATAGTATTGGAAAATTGTGGGAAAGGTAGAGTATTCGCAAAATAAAAATGGTGAAGAAGGCAATAATTCTGGTTTTTTTTTAAGTTGGAAAGTGTCAGTGGCTTATTCAGTTGCTTTTCTATATTTTTGAATAATGTCTTCTACCTAGCCACGTTTCTACCCTCAGAAAGTTCTGTGTTAGGCAAAAGATGACATATACCTTTTATCAGACTTTCAGGAATACTTCAGAAAGGTCAAACCAACAACAACAACAGCAGCAAAAACACTACTCAATGAAAACAACGTTTACCCTGCTCCTTGCAGGGACAACTTATGACTTCATTTAACCTTGATTATCTCTTAAAGGTCTTATCTTCAAATATAGTCACAGTGGGGGTTAGGGGTCCAATATTTATGGGTTCAACCCATAAAATATTTTAATAGATTAATTCTTTACAATAACATAAGAATAAATCACTGTTTCCCACAAAACAAGTAATATTCTCCTTATCAATAACCATGAGTAACAGATGTAAAGCAGCAAAGAGGTCAGAAAAAATAGCTTGTAGAGGATATAATCACATACAACTTAGAAGAATGAGGACCAGTATTCCCTCCTATCACTGGAGAATACAGAATATGTTTTGGTAAAAATTTCATCACATAGGTCTCTAGTTTTACTCTTCTACCCAAAATTTCAAGCTTTTTTATTAGGTGTCTGGCAGCAAGGTGTCGACAGAAAGAGAATGACAATGATCTTTATGATGCATAAATCAGAAATTTATAAATAAGAGATGTTAAATCATTTAAGTTTGTAGATCTATGAAAATATAGATTCATGAATTTTACTTGGGTTTCAGATCCTAAGAAATTTCACTGTAGTACATTGCATTAATAATTTTTTGAAAGAAAGTTAAACATGTAGTCATTTGTGGACTTAGACAAGAATAGCTATGTATCTTTGTTAATAAAAAAATTTAAGTGATCAATTTGCAAATTGTATGGTCTTGTTGAAAGTATCAGCCAAATATATGTATGAACTATAGGTATAGTGGTTGTTGATAATTGCCTACCTAGCATCTGCAATCATTCTTCTTCTTATTGAATCCAAGTTTTCATTCATCCTTTTCTCTTGATGTACTTAGAAGTGGAGAAAGATGACACCATACACAGCATTAGGAGCAACTGAAGCCAATTAGCACATTTTATTCTACTGGCGTGCGCAGGTCATCAGTTCTGGTTTTGGCATATCATATAAGTAGACCTATAAGAATAAATCATTTTATTTTGTTCTCTGCCTGTTTGTTGTTGGTATATATGAATGTGACTATCTTTTGCACATTGATTTTGTACCCTGAGATTTGCCAAAGTCCTTTATCAGTGCAAGAAGATTTTTGACAGATTATCTTGGATTTTCGAGGTATAGAATCAAATTGTCAGCAAAGAGGGATAACTTGACTTCCTCTTTTCCTATTTGAATGCCTCTGATTTCATTACCTTGTCTGATTGCTCCAGCTAGGAGTTCCAACACTGTATTGAATAGGAAGGGTGTGTGTGAGCAGCCTTGCTATGTTCAGATTTTAAGGGGAAATGCTTCCAGTTTTTGTCCATTTAGCAATATGTTGGCTGTGAGTTCATCATAGATGACTCTTACAATTTTGAGGTAGGTTTCCTCTATGCCTAGGTGCTAAGCATTTTTTATCAAGAAGGGATACTGAGTTTTATCAAAAACTTTTTCAGTGTCTAAATATATAATCATGTGATACCTATTTTTATGTATTGACATATTTAATTGCATTTATGGTATTACAGATATTGAACTAGCCCTGCATTCCAGGGATGAAGCCTACTTGGTCATGGTGGATGATTTTTGATACGTGATATTAGATTCAATTTGCTAAAACCTTGTTCAGTATTTTTGTATCTATGTCATCAGGGATATTGGCCTATAGTTCTCTTTATTTGGTGGATCTTTTCCCAGTTTGGGTATCAGCGTGATGTTAACTTAATAAAATGATTGGGTGAGAGTTCCATCTTTCTCAATTATTTGAAATACTTTCAATAGGATGGTATTAGCTCCTCCTTGTATGTTTTATGGAACTCCTCTGGAAAGCCCACTGGTGCCGGACTTAAAATGAAATACTTAGCATCAACCTAACCAGAGAAGTGAAAGACCTTTACAATGAAAACTACAAAACTCTGTTCAAAGAGATCAAAGATGAAACAAACACATGGAAAACTATTACAAGTTCATGGATTGAAAGAACCAACATTGTTAAGATGTCTGTCCTACCCAAGACAATCTACAAAATCAATACAATAGCCATTAAATTACCAAAATCATTCTTCTCAGACCTGGAGATGACAAAACAGAAATTCATATGGATACATAAATGACCACAAATAGCCAAAATAATCCTCAGCAAAAGAAACAAAGCAGGAGATATCACTCTTTTAGACTTTAAACTTTATTATAAGGCTACAATAATCAAAACAGCCTATATTAGTACAAGAAAGGCATATTAAAGCAATGGAACAGGATAGAGATTCCAGAAGCAAAACCTCAATTGTTCAATCAACTCATCTTTGACAAAACCTCCACTAACACCCGCTGGAGAGAGGACAACTTATTCAGTAAATGGTGCTGGGAAAACTGACTGACCATATGCAGAAGATTAAAATAAGAACCCTCCCTATCACCATGCACAAAAATCAATCATAAATGGATCAGAGAACCAAATGTAAAACCTCAAACTATAAGAACCTTAGAAAATGCAGGAGACACCCTTATTCAAATTGGAACTGGCAATCAATTCCTGATCAAAACCCCAAATGTCTATGCCATAAGAGATAAGATGATTTTGTCCTTATCAAAGTGGGATCTCATCAAACCAAAAAGCTTCTACAAAGCAAAAGAAATCATCAAGAGAGCTGTGAGACAGCCCACAGATGGGAAAAAATATTTGACAACTGTATATCTGACAAAGGTCTAACATCTAGGATCTACAAGGAACTCAAATGTGCCAAAAAGAAAAAAAACAGACCTATTAAAAGGTAGGCAAACGATATGAATAGATACTTCTCAAAATAAGGCATACCAGCAGCCAACAGATACATGAAAAAATGCTCAGCCTCATTAATCATCAAATAAATGCAAATTAAAACCACACTAAGGTACCACCCAACTCAGGATGGTCATCATTAATAACTCAAAACAACAGAATCTAGAGATGATGCAGAGAAAAGGGAACTCTTGTGCACTGTTGGTGGAACTGTAAACTAGTACAACCTTTTTGAAAAACAGTGTGGTGATTCCTAAAAGATCTAAAAATTGGCTTTCCACATTACCCAGCAATCCCTCTTCTGGGAATATTCCTGAAAGAACACAAATCTATGAAAAAGATACCTGCACATCCATGTTTATTGAAGTATTATTCACAACAGCAAAAACATGGAACCAACCATACTGTCCATTGAAAGTGGACTGGATTTTAAAAATGTGGTACATATATACAATGGAATATTACACAGCCATAAAGAAGGACAAAATTATGAACTTCATAGCAACTTGGATTGACTTAGAGTCTATAATACTTAATGATCTGTCACAGAAACAAAGAACTGAGTACTACATGTTCTCACTCATAAGTGGACCTTGAACAACTATCATAATAATATAAGAAAGGGTTTGGCAGTAGTTGGACACTGCCGCGGAAGGAGGCACACTTCATTAGTAGGGGTACCTAATCTCAAACCAGGAGAAATGGGAATCAAAGTGAGCCCAAACTTTACCTGTACAAAAATCATTTGCATGCCCAACCCTGAATTATACTCCACATCTTTAAAAATAATAATAAAATAAGAACAAATCTTAATAGTCTTCCTTGAAATTCTAAAGAAAAGCATCTTTTTTTTTCCCTTTGAGTGGTACCACATGTGGATTTAAAGTCTCAGCTAGTACAACAATATTGTGCCCATGATAGAAACCAGCTTTAGCATAAACTGAAATTATATAAAGAAGAATGGAGAGGCAGAAAGAAGCTAGATGCTTCACAACATTGCTGAAACATTGAAACAGACAATTCTAAATTGTCCCTACCTTGTCTCTTGACTTGCAGATCCATCCTCTTTATAGCTTAAACAAGTTTGAGTTTTCAGTTATTTAAAACAAAATACATACTGATTGATACAGAAACTTCCAGAAAAATGAAGGGGTGGCGGATTGTCTAATTTTCCTGTGGAACTTCAAATGAGACACACACTTTTTAGTTATATAGTCTGCATAAAGCCAGAATTCCTTGTTACCTGAGGATTAGTATAATTTTATTTATGTTACATAACACTTGTCTAACATCCAAGAAATCTTTACTAAAGTCTCTCAGAACATTCTAAAGAGAGTTTATATTTATAACACCTGGTAAAACTTTAAAAATTATCTTCTACCATCTATCCACTAGGAATTCATTTATCTCAGCTAGTCAGGTGACTCAAACCCTCCACCTTTCTTCATGAATACTCACGCTTTTTCTCAAAGCCAGGGGATGCTGGTTTTAGTCTTTTCCTTAATATCTTATCCTGCTTTCCTCTTTTGCATTTATAATTTTCTCTTTCATAGGAAACTGTCAGTTCATTTAATCAATTTGGTAAATTAACCACTCTGGGTTTAGTTTTTTCATTCACCCAACCTGATCTGCACAACAATGGCCTAGAATACTTGCTATCAAAGAATCCTCTGTAGTTGGAAAAAGGTTTGAATATTGTTTTTCAATTTTCTTCCTTGACATACCTGCATTTCAACATACAAATCTTAAAATTAGAGAATTATAGGTCCAAGAGGGATTTTAGAACTTAATAAACTAAAAATAAAGAGCCACAATAAAAAAAAATGAAAGGGCATCTACTTATCATGTGTGGACTTTTAATGACCATTTGGTTTCATGGTCATTTTCTTTAATTTTGGAATGTTTGGGAAAGGAACAAAGCTGGTCAAAAAAAATTATGAAGTGGTTACTTTTGGTAACTATTTTATTCCTCTTCTAATGATTTCTATTTATCCTACTCCTAATACCATCTGTCATTTTCCTTTCTTCTCAGTGCATGCTTGGTAGTTTCATTTTACCCTAGAAATAGAGGCCTCAAATATAGCACTCTACTGTGGTTGGGGTTCCAAATTTTCTACTCAAACCTTAAATAGCAGAGTTATATTACACTATAATTAAAAATAATAAATCCTTGTGAATAAGACAACTTATTATGATTTCAGTATTAAATGCTTTTTCAAGTTGTATGCCAGTTTTATCTAAAACAAATGCTGGTTGTGGTCTCTGATCTTCAAGAACTAGGCAAGGTAGGAATGACATTAGGAAAATGGTAGACTATGAAGTTCCAGGTCCTTGCTCCCCACAGAAGCAACAAGAAAGAAAGCAAAAAAATAAAAAATAAAAATAAAGAAAGAAGGAATTGAGAAAAGAAAAGAAAAGAAAAAAATCCACCAGAAACAAGCTAAAATAATCTTAATGGAGTTATGGAAAGCAGTCAAATTTGATAACAATGACAGTCAAGAAAAAGCCACATTCAAAATGGTAAAGAACTTTGTGACATTTTTTACCTGCCTTTGCCCCATCCCCTTCCTGGTGTGACATGGTCTTGGGCTAGAGGATGTGACAGCCCTGTCCCCAACTCCCTACCTCAAGCTTTATAAAGCAGGGAAGACATTATTTTCAATGTTCTCTCCAGTGTTGGGACTGCTTAAAGAAGTGGTCTTTGTTTCATGTAACTTGAAGCTCAGGGAGAAAGGAAATTGGCAGTGCTGAGGAAAGCTTCAGGAAGACTACAGACCTAAAAATGCCTGAAGCAACAGATTATTGATGGAGTCATACAGTAGACCGTCTATGGCACTGAGGCGAAGCAGAAGTGAGACTTTTTGTTTGTGGGGGAAAAGGTATTGACAATCAATTGTGTACATGTGGGAATTGTCAAAGCAACACACAAGCCCAGGTGAGACATATGACCCTAGAAGACATTAAACTTTTGCTTCAGACTGATACCAGAAATTATAACTTCCCTAGCTAATTAGTGAAAACTCCCCTGGCAGAGAGCCCAGTCTGCAAATACTGAGAGAAGTTATTGTTTTTTCAAATGCCCAATTTTCAACAACAAATAATTACAAGACATACAAAGAAAGAAGAAACTGTGAGCCATTCAAAGGAAGAAAATAGCTTTTCAGTTTGATGAGGTCTCACCTCTCTATCATAGCTTTTGTAACTTTTGCTTTTAGGGATTTGGTCATGAATTCATTGTCTAATCTGATGTCCAAAAGACTGTTTCCTAGGATTTCTTTTAGGATTCTTTTAGTTTGAGGCTTTACATTTAGGTCCCTGATCCATTTTGAGTTGATTTTTGTAGATGGTGATAAGTAGGGATCCAGTTCCATTTCTTTGCATGTGGTTAGCCAGTTTTCCCAGCATCATTTGCTAAATATGGTCTCCTTTATTCAAAAATTGTTATTGGTGGCATTGTTGAAGATGAGTTGATTGAGGGACAGTGTTTTTACTTTCAGAATCTCTGCCCTGTTTAATTGGTCTATGTGATGATTCCTGTACCAATACCATGACATCTTGATTACTGTAACCTTGTAATAAAGTTTAAAGTCTGGAATTGTGATACTTCTCACTTTGTTCCTTTTGCTGAGGATTATTTTGGCTATTAGTGCCCTTTTTTGTTTCTATATGAATTTCTGTATTGTTATTTCCAGGTCTGTGAAAAATCATGTTGGTAATTTGATGGGTATTGCATTGAATCTGTAGATTGCCTTAAGTAGGATGGACATCTTGACAATATTGATTCTTCCAATCCTTAAGCATGAAGTGTTATTTCATTTGTTTGTATCATCCTTTATTTCTTTGAGCACCATTTTGTAGATCTTGTAAATTAGGTCTTTCGTTTTTCTGGTTAGGCTGATGCCAAGGTGTTTTATTTTTTTTATGACTTTTGAGAATGGGATTGTGGTTTTAGTTTGGTTCTCCATCTTCTTGTTGTTGGTGGATATGAATGCAACTGCCTTTTACATATTGATTTTATAACTTACGATTTTTCCAAAGTCGTTTATCAGTGCGAGTAAGCTTTTGACAGAATTCCTACAGTTTTCTAGGTATAGAATCATATTATCTGCAAAAAGGGATAGCTTAATTTCCTCTTTTCCTATTTGGATCCCCCTGATTTCCTTCTCTTGCTTGTTTTCTCTGACTAGGACTTCCAATACTATACTGAATAAGAAGGGTGAGAGTTGCCTTGTTCCAGTTTTTAAGGGGAATGCTTCCAACTTCTGTCCATTGAACAAAATGTTGGCTTCAGGTTTGTAAATGAACCCTGAACATTAGTCACATTGGCATGAGAATGAGATTAGCAGTCACTGGGCACTGCTAGAGGAGGGAGGGAGAGAGAAAGATGGGGGATTGTGACAACACAATGAGTACCTGGTCCACTACTAGGGGGAGTAAAGGCCAGTAAGAATTCCAAACTTCCCCTGCATGCAGCCTACTTATGTAGCAAATCCTCACTTGTACCCCACAACTCTAAAATAAATAAATAAATTTATAAAAAAACAAAGGAAGAAAATAAATTGACAGGAAACATCACGAAAGAAGAGTAGACATCAGACTTACTAGAAAAATAAGTTACAACAACTGTCTTAAATATATTCAAATAGCTAAATTAAAATATTGAAAAAGAACAAAAGGAAGTTAGAAAAATTATGTATTAATAAAAGGAGAATATCAACAGACATAGAAATTATGAAACAGGACCAAATAGATTATGGAGCTCAATCTCTTTTAAGTAAATAAATTTAAAATTTCAATAGAAGTGCCTAAGAGCAAATTTGAGCAGGCAAATCTAAAGATTAACAAATCTGAAGATAGCGCATTTGAAATTATGGAGTCTGAGAGGCAGATATAAAATAATTAAGAAAAGTAAAACAAACTCTAATGGAATTATGGTATACCATAAATTAAACCAATATATGCATTATGGAAATTCCAGAAAAAGAAAATAAGGAAAAAACAACAGATACATTATTTGAAAATCAAAGATAGAAAATTCCCCAATTATAGCCGGGTTCGGTGGCTCAGCCTGTAATCCCGCACCTTTGGGAGGCTGAGGTGAGTGGATTGCCTGAGCCCGCGGGTTCGAGACCCGCCTGGGCAGCAAGACCTCATCTCTGCAATAAATCAAAAAAATCAGCCAGGCGTGGTAGCGCATGCCTGTAATTCCGGCTACTTGGAAGGCTGAGGCGGAAGGATCGCCGGAGCCCAGCAGGTCGAGGCTGCGGTGGCCGGAGCGGCCACTGCACTCCAGTCTGGGCGACAGAGTGAGACTCCAACTCAAAAAAAAAAAAAAAAGAAAATTCCCCAAATTTGATAAAAAATATGAATATACAAAGGGAACTCAAAATACGATAAATCCAAGGACATGTACACTAAAACAAACTGATGAAAGACAAAGAAAGGCTCTTGAAATTAGCAAGGCACAATGGACTTATTACATACAAGGAATACTCAATAAAATCATCAGCTGTTTTCTCAGTATAAACCTTACAAGTCAAAAGAAAATGGGAGAATGTATTTAAAGTGCTAAAAGAAAAACAACACTGTCATTAGAGTACTTTATATCCAGCAATATACTCTTAAAAATGAAGAAAAAAATAAGACATTCCCCAATAATAAAAAACCCAGGGAGTTTGTTACACCTATATTTGCACTACAAAAAAATGCTAAAGGGAATTTTTCAAATTGAAATAAAAAGATACTAGATAGTAACTCCTAGCCATATGATGATGTAAAGTTTCTGGTAAATATAAATAGGTTAATATAAAAATCAGTGTTTTTTTAATTTTGGTATTTAACTCCACTTTTCATTTTCCACAGGATTTAAAGAAAAATGCGTAACAGTAATTATAAAGTTATATTAATGGTGGGTATACAATGTGTAGTCAGGAGATTAAGCCATATAAAAGTAGAAATTTTATATATTATTTACTTAAAGATTGCATCAACTCAATCAATATAATTACTAGAAATTTAAGACATTATATATAATTTCATAAATAACAAAAGTACAGTAGCTATAGACTATAACAAAAAGGTACTGAAAAGGAAATCAAATTGTGTTGCTATAAAAATGAAACACAAGGGAAGACAGAAATGGAGGAAGTAAGGCCTACCAAAATCTATAAGACACACAGAAAACAAATAACAAATGGCAAAAGAGATTCCTTCCTTAGTAGCAATTATCTTAAATATTAATAGAGTAAATGTCCTAATCAAAAAGCATAGATTGACTAAAGAGATTTAAAAACATAATCCAATGATATACTTCTACAAAAGACTCATTTTAGATTCAAGGACATAAATATTTTGAAAGTGAAAGAAAAAAAGGATATTTTGTTCAAATATTACTGGACTTTAAAAAGATTATAAAAATTGGAATTAAAAGAGAAAAATAAAACATAATTTTTTTCAATGTAAGCTCCAACAAAGTCAAGAGACATTTGGAAGCAATGATACAAGCCATTTAGTCCAATCCTAAAGATCCGTGGGTCCTGGGAATTTAGTCATAACAACGAAGTGTTTTTTACATTATTAACTGAAAAAATTAGTGTCCTTTACAGATTTTTTTAAGATTATTAAACAAAAGGTCAGAAGGAGCCAAATCAGCACTGTAAGGTGAATACTTAATTATTTTCAATAGAAACTATTGTAAAATTGCCCTTGTTTGCTGAGAGGAATGAGCAGGAGCATTATTGTGATGGAGAAAGACTCTCTGTAGCTTTCTTGGGCATTTTTCGGTCAAATCGTTGGCCAAACTTTATCAAAACAGTCTCATAATTAGCAGATGTTATTGTAGCTATAGTATAGAGAGTTGTAATAGTTAAACTATTATCAGACAAATTATACTTTAAACAAAAACCGTTAAAAGAGACAAGAAAGGAAAATATATATTGATAAAAGTGTCAACTCACCAAAAGATGACAATTATAAACATATATGTACCAAAAATCAAAGCTCCAAAATATACAAAGTGACTACTGTCTGAGACCTTTTTCTTTCTCTGTCTCTAGCTTCCTTCCTTCCTTCCTTCCTTCCTTCCTTCCTTCCTTCCTTCCTTTCTTCCTCCCTTCCTTCCTTCCTCCCTTTCTCCCTACCTCCCTCCCTCTCTCTTCCTTGAGATAGAGGGTCTCACTTTGTTGCCCAGACTACTGTAGCTGGAGATTTCAGCACACCATTGTCAATAATGTATGAAACAACTAGACAAAAGATCAAAAAGGAAATCAAAGATTTGAACACTTGAACAACACTATATACCAACTAAACAAAACACATTTATACAGAAGACTCCACTCAACAACAGCAAAATATAAATTTTTCTCAAGTGCACATAAAACACTTTCCAGGATAGACCATATATTAGCTCACAAAATTAATCTAAATACATTTAAACAAATTGAAATCAGACAAACAATATTTTCTGATTTCAATAAAATGAAACTAGAAATAAATGTAAGAAGAAAAACTTAAATATTAACAAACAGGTGGAAATTAAAGAACACTTTATTAAACAACTGATGGGTCAAATGAGAAATTAGAAAAAACCAAAATACCTTGAGATAAATTAAAATAAATAACACAATATAACAAACTTATGGTATGCAGTTTGAAATGCAGCAAAAGCAGTGCTATGGAAGCTTTACAGCAAAAAAAAAAAATGCTTATACTGAATGAAGAAAGAAGAAAGATTTTAAATCAATATCCTAACTTTATGAAACTAGAGAAAAAGAATATACTCAACCCAAAGCTACAGAAGAAAGAAAATAATAATGAATAGTATAAAGATAAATAAAGACTACAAAAACAATAAAGAAATTAAATAAAACCAAGACTAGGTTATTTAAAAAGAACAAGAATATTGAGAAACTTTTATGTAGATTGACAAAAAATAAAGAGAGAAGACTCAAATTACTAAAGTTAGAAATGAAATTGGTGATATTATTTCCAATTATGCAGAAAAAAGAATTATAAGACAGTAGTACTATGCACAATTATATTTTAACATATTAGATAACCTTGATGAAAAACAAATTCTAAAACCACTCACACTACTGAGAATGAATTACAAAGAAATACACAATCTGAATATATCTAAAACCTATAACTTGTAAGGAGGTTGAACCTATAATAAAAAAAAAAAACCCAAATGACCTTGACTAGATGACTTCAATGTTAATTTCTGTCAAATATTTAAAGAAAAATTCACATCAGTGCCTCTGAAACTTTTCCACACAAATAAAGAATAAGAATGATTTTTCATAAGGCTAGCATTACTCTGATATCAAAGCCAGAGAAAGGTACTACAAGAAAAGCAAATTACAGACTAATATTCCTGATGAATATTGATGCAAAAATTATCAATAAAATACTAACGAACAATTCAGCAGTGTATCAAGAGGATTATACAGCAAGACAAGTGGGATTTATTCCTGGAGTTAAGTATTGTTCAACATATGAACATCAGTTAATGTAATACAAAATACTAATGGAATAAAGGAAAAAACCCACATAATTATCTCAATTCATGAAAAAGAATCTTTTGGCACCTGTCTATGAAAAGAAACATTCAACAAACTAGAAATGAAAGAAGTTATTTTCGACACAATAAAAAACTATATATGAAAATGTCACAGCTAACCTTATACTAGTGCTGAAAGTCTGCAAGCTTTTCCCCTAAGACAGGAAACAGAACTAGGATGCCTGCTTTTAATACTTCTGTTCAACATATTGTTGGGTGTTTTACCCAGAAGTATTAGTTAAGAAAAATAAAAAAAAATTATCCAAATTGGAAATAAAGAATTATAATTTTACTGTTTGCAAATGACATGGTCTGATATGTAGAAAACCCTGAAGATCCCCGAAACCCATCAAAACTAATAAACAAATCCAGTCAAGCTGTATACAAAATCAACACAC
Source organism: Carlito syrichta (assembly GCF_000164805.1). Classification (NCBI taxonomy): domain Eukaryota; kingdom Metazoa; phylum Chordata; class Mammalia; order Primates; family Tarsiidae; genus Carlito; species Carlito syrichta. The sequence goes on from NW_007190645.1 coordinate 20,053, forward strand.
AAAAATCAGCAGCATGTCTATACATTAATAATAAAGAACCTGATAAGGGAAATTGAGAAAACTTAAAAAAATAATAGCTATGCAAGGTTAGTTCCATCTGACATCTGAGATTTTTAATGAAGGAAGTCCTCTATCTGGCACTGTATGGACCACACCTTGAACCAGAACTTAGCTAAGGGAAAGAGAAAATATGATTGGCCTGGCATAGGACATAGACTACCCCTGTGACCAAGTGGGGCAGGGTTTTGTGACTAACCCAATCGAACTACAAGCAATTGGGGAGGAAATTCTTCTGAAAGAACAAATGATAGGGTCATCTAACTCTGGGCAGAATCATTTGGGTAGAAAAAAAAGACAGTTGTTTGATATCTTTTTCTGCTTCTGATTTCTGGTTTCTGTCTAGATTTTGTTCTCTATATCTTGTATGTTTTTCTTAATTTCTACTCCTTAATGGCTCAGCTTTATAGTTTAGTCCCTTTTGAAATTTCCATACAGATCCCATTCTATAGTTCTTGGGAGCAAAATGTTCTGAAGGGTTGTGGGGAAGAAAGGGTATTTCATGTCAGTGATGTCAGGGATTTTAAATTGAGTATGTGATAACTCTTTTCTTAAAATAATTTCTGGACTATGTGAGACAGCTCAGGGTTTAGTCTCCCAAATTCTTTTTCTTTCTTTTCTATTTCTGCCCTCTCTAGACTGCTCACATTTTCCAATCAAGAGTCACTATAGAAAACAATATTTTCCATTTTCTCTTTCAGAGCAATTTAGAACTCTTTTTATACTATTATGACATTCAGCCCATATCTCAGAATCATCCTTTTAATACTAAATGACATTTCAAGGTATTTTGCCTCTGACTTATGACATTTAACAAATCTGTAACTGTTATCAATATGATGATTAGTAAATACCATTCTTTGCTATGAAAAATGTTTTGTCTATTGTAAATAAAAAAGATGTCAGTAGGTGGAACATTATATGATCTGTGATGCATTTGTCTTTACTCAAGCCATAGGACACCTCAACTTTAGACTCATAAACCTCTTTTTTGATACTACACTCTGTCTGGTTGCCCCTTTCCAAATGCCATTCATAGTAGCTCAAAGAAATTTCCTGAAAAGTTTTATGTCTATAATTCCAAGCCTGTAAAAGGACAACAAATACTAGAAACTCTTTGAGTGCCTTTGAAATACTAAAAGGTTTTCTTACTGCTATGTTGCCAGTGTGTCTATGCTTTGGCTTCTGGAAATATGGTTACCTGTTAATATACTGGTAACTGTTTAATGTACAAATGCAATCAGAAGAGTAGTCAAACATACCTGCCTTCATAATTCTGTACCCAAATAAAATGACTTGTTTGAATTATTTCCTATTAGTTTATCACAGAAGAATAGAATATTACAGCTTAAAAGAACATTAAGAATACAATTGCACTCCCATTTATACCTGGAGAAATTGAGACCTAGAAAATTTTGGTGACTCTTTAGTTGTTCTGTTTATGTTAAATTGAATCTAAATTCAAGATCTCCTGACTTAGTTTATTGCTTTTCCAATTATTCTAACCAGGAGATTGCTTCCTTTAAAGCCACTTTTGCCTGGGGTCCTTGACTCAAATACTTTAGACATCTTAGGACATTTATCTTCACTGTGGCAACCAACACATTTTCAAGGGCAATAAAGTATTTTTTTTACATTAGTGAAACATGAGAATGTTAAAAGTTTTACAGTTTGTCATTCTACTATTTTGTCTTTAAGTAAGTAGGACAACCAGTGGGAGCAACTTTGGGTAATAAAGGTTAATCACTGAGAGCATAAGAGTGGTTATGCTTAATTGGTGGGCAATTAAAGATGCTCAAGGTTAATAGCTGTGTTTTTAAAACCAGTAATTCCTTTCATAGAAAGCTTTCCTTGTGGGATTTGCCAACTCTATCAATCAGTTCTAGCCACTAGCCAATGGATAGCAAATGTAAGAGCCTAATCTGAAGGGGATTTAGGAGTGAGGTGGAGGTCAACTGTCTTAACCATTGCTGTACCTTTACTTTACTTTAGAAATCATTGGTAATCTCCAAATACCTCCATTCTTTCATTGTTTTACATCCAAATGATTTTGTCATATACATAAAACCACAAATGGAACTTTCTCAAAAGCCCGTAAAGCTGATAAAATAACTTTGCTAGTCTATTTGAAGGCTAGCTGGTGACTTTAAAAACTACTTGGTTAGGAGGGGTAAGATGGTGATGGGACAAGTCGGACTGTGAATGTCTCCATAGAAGGTGGCTGCTGCAGCCAGTTCCATGCACCACTGCTACTGCTGCCTCCAAAAAAAGTGGCTGCTGCAGCCAGTCCCAAACAATGCGTTGCCACCACCAACACCACCATCTCCACAAAAGGTGGCAGCTGCAGCCGATCCCACACACCATGCCACCACTACAGTCCTTAGCTCCCAGCCCCACTGAATTTCCCGCTCCCCTGCCCCACCTCACCCCTCTACCCTGAGCCGAACTGCAGTGGTGGTACCAGAGATCAGCTGGAGCCCAGAGTCTGATTGGTGGAGGGAGAGTATTGGAGAGGGTGGGGAGGAGGAGGCCTATGCCCAGTAAAGAGGTGCCCACCCACAAGATATGAACAGATACTTCTCAAAAGAAGAAATACGAGTGGCCAACAGACCCATGAAGAAATGTTCAACCTCACTAATCATCAAGGAGATGCAAATTAAAACTACATTGCAATACCACCTAACTCCAGTCAGAATTGACATTATCAATAACTCAAAAAATAACGGATGCTGGAAAGGATGTGGTGAAAAGGGAATACTTCTACACTGTTGGTGGGAGTGTAAACTAGTGCAGCCTCTGTGGAAATCAGTGTGGCGATTCCTAAAAGCTCTAAAAATCAAACTTCCATATGATCCCACTGTCCCCCTACTGGGAATATACCCTGAAGAACTCAAATCACTCTATAACAAAGATACCACCTGCACATGTATGTTTATCGCAGCATTGTTCACAAGAGCAAGATTATGGAACCAACCATGCTGTCTATCGAAAGAGGACTGGATTAAAAAAATGTGGTACATATGCACAATGGAATATTATGCAGCCATAAAAAAGAACAAAATCATGAATTTTGCAGTAATCTGGATGGAACTAGAGTTTATAATACTGAGTGATCTTCGCACAGAAACAAAGATCTGAGTATCACATGTTCTCACTCATAAGTGGACCTTGAACAACTATCATAATACTGTAAGAAAAGGATTGACAGTGGTGGGAAACTATGAGGGGGCAGGGAGGGTAAGGGAGGTGGGATTAATGGTAGTCAATACCTATCTGGGGATGAGGGGTACACCTCATCAACAAGGGTACCCGCACAATGCATATTTGTATACCTAACCCTTAACTGTACCCCACAATTTTAAAATAAAAAAAGTGTTAAAAAAGAGAGGTGCCCACCACAGCTATTTTCTCTGACCCAGGACCAAGCAGAGACCTGCATCGCCCTGCACAGCTCTGCACAGCACTGTCCAGCCTCCACCTTGGGACCTAAGGTAATTGCATCAAATGGGGAGAGACAGAAGCCCCTCCCCCATGCTAGATTGGACACAAACAGGCCAGATCTGAGTGGCAAACCTGACAGGCAGCAAGCCAACTGACTCCAGATCTGATCCTTCCACAGCAGGCCTGAGATATCTGGCTCTGGCTGTGAGCAACCCTACCAGCCTGCAATGAGAGCTAGAGATCAGAACTGAAAGGACATTGGGCTCACAGGAACAATCTCAGAGCAAGCTTGATTCATTATTTTTCCTTGTTTTTCCTCTCTTCTCTCTGTTTTTGATAACATTTTCATATTTGCTTTGTTTCTGTTATTTTACTGATTTCTCTTTATTTTATTTAGACCTCCTGTTTGTTTAGGGGAATTGTATATCAATAGGGAGGTTTGTTGGCTTGTGTGTTTGTATGATTGTCTGTATATTTTAGTTTTTTTTTACTCTTCTCTGTCCTTGTGTCTCTTTTCATTTGTTAGTCAGTACGTTTGTCTGTTATCCCTCTTACTCTTCTCTCTCTCCACCTTCCTTTTTCCGTCACTCCTTCCCTGTTCCATTCTTTTTCTTTTTCTTACCCCATTTTGCTCAGGGAGCAAACTTACACTCCCACTGCATGGACAGATTGCAAGACAGTGGGAAGGGGGTTCCAAGATACCCATACACCTGTTGGTAGATACTGGGATCTGCAGATAGATTTTGAATCATAGCTACTCCCTCAATTAAATGTAAAAATTGCATAAAATATAGCCCCCAACCTACAGTCCAGCCTCAGAATTGAACAAAGTTAGATGATTCACATAAGGAAGAATAGGAGATTGAGCAAACAGAAGTAAAAGAAACCCTGAAATCCCTTGACAGCAGAATTAAAGAAGAAGGGGGAAAAGTGGGGAGGAAAATCTGCTTAAATGAAGAAAAACCAAAAGAAAAATACAGGTCTCACACAGACCCCTGGGAGGTCAGACACTAAGAAAACAGACTTTGGAATACAAACAATGTTTTGCACAAACAAACTTCAGAATGCAAACAATGAAGAGCCCCCAGAATGACGGGTCACATACTACAAACCCAGACATCAAGACATTAATAGAGAGAATAAAAAGCATTGAGGAGAAACAAGATGAAAATAGGAAGGAGGTGATAACAAGATAACCACAGTAAAGAATACTGTGATTGAAATAAATAACAAGCTAGTAAGCATGAAAATCAGAATTAGCCAAGCAGAAGAAAGAATCTCAGAGCTTGAGGACCAAAATATAGAACTAACCCAAACTGTCAAAAACATAGAAAAGAAGTTTTAAAAGACAGAACTAAACCTTCAAGAGGCCAAATCTAAGAGTAATTGGACTTTCTGAGGCAGAAAGAGAGACAGAGACCACCCTGGAACAAACATTCCATGAAATCACAAGAAAACTTCCCTCATCTTATCAGTGATTCAAAAATTCAAACACAAGAGATCCAGAGAACCCCTGCAAGACAACAAATGAGAAGACCACTCCCAGACACATAATAATTCACCTAAACAAAGTAGGTATAAAATAAAAAATGCTAAGGCAGCAATAGAAAAACTCAGACTACCTATTGGGGAAGACCAATTAGAATGGCAGCAGATTTATCTACAGAAACACTTCAGGTTAGGAGAACGTGGAGCCCAATCTTCAAAGTTCTCAAGGATAAACAATTTCAACCAAGAATAACCTACCCAGCTAAGCTAAGCTTCATCAGTGAGGGAGAAGTAAAATCTTTTCCACACATTCAGTCTCTAAGATCTTACACTGCCTCTAGACCACTTCTACAGGAAACACATAAGAAAGTATAAAACACAGAAGAAAAGAAAAACAGGATGACAACATTCTTCACAAGAATGAAGGAAAAAGACTGAAAACACCCATGAATCAACAAAAGAATCAAAAGAAAGTCAACAAACAGAAACAACAACAACTTTGTAAGAACCTTATGACAGAGATAAACTCTCACATTTCAATAATTAGCCTCACATTCAATAATCAACTCTCACATTCAATAATCAAGAATGTGAATGGACTATATGCACTACTGAAAAGACATAGAATTGCAAAATGGATACGATATCATGAGGCAACAATATATTGTCTCCAAGAGAGTCACCTCACCAGAAAGGAACTCACAGACTCAAAGTAAGAGTATAGGAAGCAAAATTTCAGGTGAACAGAACAGAAAAGAAAGCTGGAGTTGTGATCTTAATATCAGACAAAATACCCTTGAAGCTATCAAAAATAAAAAAGATTCAGAAGGTGACAATTAATGATAAAATGTTCAATCCATCAACAAGAAATATCCATCCTAAACATATATGCACCCAACATAAGAGCATCAACTTTCATAAAGCAGCTTCTAGGCAAGCTTAAAAAAGATAGTGACTCTAACACTCTCATAGCTGGGGACTTTAGTACCCCAATCACCACCCTAGACAGATCAACAGGACAAAAAACAGCAAGGAGATCTGGAAATTCAATGTGACTTTTGACCAAATGGACTTAATTGATACCTACAGAACACTCCACCCAACGACCATAGGATAAACATCTTTGCATGAAACATACTCTAATATAGACCACATCTGTGGCCATAAATCAAGCATAAACACATTTCATGAAATTGAAATTTTGCCATGCACCTTCTCAGACCACAGTGGAATAAAAATAATTATTAACACCAACAAAGTTCCCCCAAACCCACAAAGACATGAACACTAAACAGCATGATGCTAAGCAACTCCTGAGTCAACATGAAAATCAAAACAGTGATTAAATGATACCTTGAAACAAACAAATGAAAATGAAGAAACATCTTACCAAAATCTATGGGGTACCATGAAATAAGTAGTAAGAGGGGAATTCATATCTCTACATACACTCATGAAGAAAACAGAGAGATCACAAGTCACTTAAGAAAGCTGGAAAAGCAGGACCATCAAAACCCTAACTTCAGCAGAAGAATCAATATTACCAAAATAAAAGCCCAAATCTGAGACATAGAAGACACAAAGATAATATAAAAAAATCAATGAAACAAAAAGTTGGTTCTTTGAAAGGATAAACAAGATTGATAGTCCCCTAACTAGACTGACCAAGAAAAAGAGAGAAAAAACCCAAATAAACACAATCAGAAACACAAAAGATGAAATCACATCTAACCCTGAAGAAATAGAAAAGATTATTAGAGACTACTATGAACACTTCAATGGAAACAAACTTGAAAACCTAAAGGAAACGGAGAACTTTCTGATATCACACAACCACTCTAGGTTGAAACAAGAAGAAATTGAGACCCCTAAATAGACCAATAACAATCAAGGAAATTGACTATGTCATAAGAAAGCTACCTACAAAAAAAGGCCCTGAACCGATGGTTTTCCAGCAGAATTCTACAAAACATACAAGGAGGAACTGATACCAATCCTATTGAAAGTATTCTAGGTGATTGAGAAAGATGGAACTCTCCCCAAATCATTTTAAAAGCTAACAGCACAATGATACCCAAGCCAGGTAAAAACCCAACAAAGAAAGAAGACTACAGGCCAATATCCTCAATGAAAATAGATGATAAAATTCTCAACAAGATCCTAGCAACCCGGATTCAACAACACATCTCAAAAATCTTCCACCATGACCAAGTAGACATCATCCCTGGGATACAAGGCTGGTTCTTCATTCGTAAGACCATAAATCTAATTAAATACATCAACAGATATAAAAACAAAAACCACATGACTATATCACTAGATGCAGAAAAAGCTTTTGATAAAACCTAACTCCCCTTTTTGATAAAAACCCTTGAACCTCTAGGCATAGATGAAACATACCTCAAAATAGTAAGCGCCATCTACGAGAAACACATGGCCAGCATACTGCTAAACAGACAGAAATTGGAACCATTTCCTCTGAAAACTAGAACAAGACAAGGATGTCCACTCTCACCTCTCCTGTTCAACATGCTTTTGGAATTGCTAGCTAGAGCAATCAGAGAAGAGAAGGCAATCAGGGATATCCAAATAGAAAAAGAGAAAGTCAAGTTTTATCTCTCTTTGAAGACGACATGATTCTATACTTTGAAAACCCAGGAGAATCTGTCAAAAACTGCCTTGCACTGGCAAAGTCTCAGAGTATAAGATAAATGTGCAAAGGCAATTGTATTTCTATACACCAATAATAAACAAACAGAACCCCCCCCAAAAGCACAATTCCATTCACAATAGCCACACACACACAAAAAAAATGAAATACCTTGGCATCTTCCTAACCAGAAATGTGAAAGACCTTTACAATGAAAACTACAAAACACTGCTCAAAGAAATCAAAGATGACACACACAAGTGGAAAAATATTTCATGATCATGGATTAGAAGAATCAACCTTGTTACGATGTACATTCTACCTAAGGCAATCTACAGATTTAATGCAATACCCATCAAATTACCAGCAACGTTCTTCTCAGACCTAGAAATAACAATACAGGAATTCATATGGAAACATAAATGACTTAGAATAACCAAAACACTCCTCAGAAAAAAAAACGAAAAACAATAAACAATAACAACAACAACAAAAAAGCAGGAGGTATCATACTCCCTGACTTTAAACTTTATTATAAAGCTACAAAAATAAAAACAGCCTTGGTAGAAGAACAGACATATAGGCCAATGGAGCAGAGTTGAGATTCCAGAAACAAAACCTCAATTTCTCAACCAACTCATCTTCGACAAAGCCTCCATCACCAACCACTGGGGAGAGGAGGACCTACTAAGTAAATGGTGCTGGGAAAACTGACTGACACATGCAGATGATTGAAACAGGACCCCTACCTATCCCCATACACAAAAATCAACTCTAAATGGATCAGGGACCTAAATGTAAAAATCTTAAACTATTAGAACCTTAGAAAATGCAAGAGACACTCTTATGGAAATTGGAACTGGCAACCAATTCCTGATCAAAACCTGAAGTGCCCAGTTTGTAAGAGATAAGATAGACAAGTGGGGCCTTATCGAACTGACAAGCTTCTACAAAGCCAAAGAAACCATCAAGAGCAGGGAGACAGCTCACAGACTGGGAAAAAAAATATTTGCCAACTTCACGTCTGACAAAGGCCTAACATCAAGGATCTACAAGGAACTCAAATGTGCTGAAAAGAAAAATAACAATCAGCTCCATTAAAAGTGGGCGAAGATATGAACAGATAGTTCTCAAAAGAACATATAGGAGCAGCCAACAGATACATGAAAAAATGTTCAGCCTCACTAGTCATCAAGGAGATGCAAATTAACACTACACTGAAATACCACCAAACTCCAGTCAGAATGGCCATCATCAATAACTCAAAACATAACAAATGGAGAGGATGTGGCAAAAAGGCAACACTTCTACGCTGTTGGTGGGATTGCAAACTAGTACAGCATCTGTGGAAAATAGTGTGGTGATTCCTAAAAGTTCTAAAAATCAACCTTTCATATGACCCCACAATCCACTTACTGGGAATATACTCGGAGGACCTCAAATCAATTATAAAAAGATACCTGCACACGTATGTGTATTGCAGCATTGTTCACAATAGCAAGAACATGGAACCAACTGTGTTGCCCATCAAAAGAGGACTGGATTTTTTAAAAAATGTGGTACCTATACATAATGGAATATTATGCAGCCATAAAGAAGAACAAAATCATGAACTTCATAGCAACCTGGATGGAATTAGAGTTTATAATACTGAGTGATCTCTCACAGAAACATAGAGCTGAGTATCACATGTTCTCACTCATAAGTGGACCTTGAACATCTACCACAATATTATAAGAATTGACTGTAGCAGGAAACTGTGACAGGGGGGAGGAGGTGGGATTGACAATAGTGGAAATCTGCCTCGGAAAGGGGGGAGTATACCTCAGCAACAAGGGTAACTGTGCCGTGAATATTTGTATACCTAACCCTGAAATGTACCCCACAATTTAAAAATAAAACATTTTAAAAAGAAAAAAAAAAAAACAACTACTTGGTTAGGTGTTTCCAAGATTAGAAAGTTTTATCAAAGATGATTTACTAAGTAAGCATTATGGGATACTAGTTAGACATTAGCTAGTGACAGTGGCATGCTCAATGTGTAATGTAAAAGCCTTAAATAAATATTCAACTTGGAAAGGACCTTAAAGACTTTCTATTCATTTTATGGTCAGTTAACTGATGAAGCCTGGAGAGATTAAATGACCACCCTTAGGCTACCTATTTCAGCTAAATCAAGGACCACATCTTTTGATGCCTGTCAGCCATTTAGTTGCAGCTAAGTCACAGTTGTTTCTGAGTCAAATATTGCAGTTTTAATTTAACATATGTATAAAAACTTATCTAAGGGAAAGCCAGTAAGTCAAGCTTGTATTCAATTGGCAAGCTTGTGTTTTTAAAGTCTATAAAGAAGAAGATTTATAACTGAAAAGAAATAGCATAAATATGAGAAGTGGAAGAAATTTATCCAGCTGTAACTTCCTCATAAGTAACAGAAATGTTTAAATCTCATGTTGGACTAGAGTCAACTATTTTCTCATCAAATCTGAATTGCTTTGTTATTCTTTACTAATGAATCAATCATTGATAAATTGTTCTAGAGAAATCAGACATTAATGACTTCACAGACTCTTGTGCAGGTGAGTATAGAAATTGTTTACTCATTGACAAATTTGGAAAATTTCATCACAGTAGTTTGGGTATGTGTGTGCAATTGTCATTTATCTCCTTTTGTCAATAATAACTTTTCATGTAGTAAATGAAAATGGATTCCAAAGATTGATTTATTCAAAATCATTCAGTGGGGAAATTTATTCCCGCATGCTAATCAGCTCTTTTTAATTCTCTTACCTTGCAGTGTCATGGAGAGAGAGAGAGAGAGAGAGAGAGAGAGAGAGAGAGAGAGAGAGAGAGAGAGAGAGAGAGAGAGATTCCATTCCGAATGAAACATTCAGCTAATATATTTAATTAATAGAAACAAATTTGTCATTTTATTCTGATTATTCCAAAGGTTTAAGCAACATGAGATTTATGCAAAGCATGAAATTGGTAGCCTGACCCAGAAGGGTCTATTGGAAAATGCTGTCAGAGGCTCTTGGCAGGATGCTTCATGGCAAGCTCAGGGCTCAGTATATGAACATGTGTAAGCATTTCCAGTAGACTAAAGCCATAACTCACAGGTATACTTTCACAATAATTCTTATAATTAAGTATGGAATCACAACAGAAAAACCAAAGTTTTACTTAAAACTTAAACCCATTAGTTTTTGGTTAATCATGAAGAAATAATGATCGCTCTAAGCAATTTCCCATTTTCTAATCTCAGCAGTGTTACTTGATTCTCACATTTTTCATTAAAGAATAATGATCACTACTTACAATCCAGTCAAGAATAAGAAACTGCTAATGGCTTAGGATTTCAAATTACTGGATTATTTCTATTTTGATTGCCTGATTATTTGACTTGCACTTGACTCAAACTCATTCTATTCTCTAAGAAGTTCATTGAAAAATGGTATCTTTCTATACTTTGAAAATTAATCGCAGAGAAACTCAAGACTGGAGAGTTATTCTTCCCTTCTGAAATTGAATTTTAACTGCTACTTCAAGTCAGTTTAACATTATGCTTATTTTAAAACATGTAGAAATTGGAAAAATTCTCATACAAAATTGTTTAAAATGAGGCTTGCTCCTTGTTTCTCTAGAATTTTGAAATAAAGTGAGTAAATGGAAGATAGAAAGAGCTATATTTTGATTCAGGGGAGAGAAAAAATACGTAATGATTAGAGTTGAGGGCAATGAATCAGGCTAATTCTTTAAGCAACAGGTTTTCTGCCACTTAAAACCTGAAGCTGGAGGCTGGATGTTCCCATTTCAGGTATACTACAGAGAAAAAAAAATCGCTACATTAAAAAAAAAAAAAAGGCTGGTTTAGATGACTTTTATGGTTTTTCTTAACTGTAGAATTATAGATTTGAGAGCTCTTTTCTTGGCTTTACCCACAATTCACATCAAAATTTGCTATTTATCAGGTCCCAGGTCATAGAATGCTCTCATATCAATTTAGGATTTATAATTCTGAATGAGTGCTCACTGCACCCCAACTTTATCAGGTTTATGTTTGGAGGGTAACTGCTATGTCTTAATCTAAGGAAAAGACTGAGATCCAGAATTCTGGGCATCATAGCAGATTGTTGGAAGTCGTATTTTAACAGGTCTCCCTTGACGTGTCTGGAAAATTATAACTCTTGGACCAGAAACCAAATAATCTAAATGGATTGTTTTTAAATATGAAATTTTCTTCAATCTGAGGTTTGATACAAAATGAAACACGGTGAAATACAATGAATAAATGTTTTGGGGGTGAGCAATAGATTAAATAAAGGAGTCCAAAGAGCAACAAAAAAAGTTATATTTTATTCTTTTGAAATGTCTCATAAGAGCTTATCTGTACAGTAATTAAATACATATTGGAGGGAACTTTTGCTTCATTAATGACTCCATTAAATCTTAAAAAAATAATTTATTGACGTATTACTAACATACAAAAAGTTATATACAATTAATGCATATAGCTTAGTGAATTTGGAGATAGGTATATACTCATGAAACTATCACTATCATCATGGCCATGATTGTTTCCTAAAGTTTCCTTGTGTCCCTTTTATTTTTATGTATATATTCTTTTGTGGTAAAAGCACTTATTATAAGATAGACCTCCTCAGAAAATTTTAAATTATACAATACAGTATTGTTTGCCACATGCACTCTGCTATGCCATAAATTTCCAGAAGTTAATCATATTTTGTAGGGATTTGGTGTATCAATTAAATTTTTGTACTTACAATTATTTTCAATAATTTTGCCTTTTGATTTTTATACTAAAATTAAAAGTAATTTATATGCCACCATTGCAGTATTACTATATTCTGTTTTTGTCTATGTATTTACTTTTACCAGTAAAATTTATGTTTCTATATTATTTCATGCTATTGTTTAGCATCTTTTCTTTTCAAATTGTAGAATTCCCTTTAGCACTACTTTTTAAAAAATTTTATTTTAAAATCGGGGTAGAAGTCAGGATTAGGTATACAAGTGGTCATTGTACAGGTAAAGTTTGGGCCTGCCTTTGGTCTTCACTTTGCCTGGTTTGAGATCAGGTATGCTTAATGGTGTTATGTGTCCCCCCAACCCCATCACATATAATATTGCATTGCATATATGTACCACATTTTATTTTCACCCCAGTTTCAGTGGGCAGCACAGTTGATTTCACGTTTTTGCTATTGTGAATAGAGCTGCAATAAACATGCATGTGCAGGTATCTTTTTTGTAGAATGATTTGAGTTCCTCTGGGTATATTCCCAGTAGGGTGATTGCTGGGTCATATGGAAGGTCAATGTCTAGCTCTTTTAGAAATCACAAACTGTATTCCAAAGAAGTTTCACTAGTTTTCATTCTCACCAGTAATGTAGAAGCATTCCTTTTTCTCAGCATCCTCGCCAGCATTTGTTGGTTGTTTTATTAATGATGGTCATTCTTACTGGGGTTAGGTGGTATCTCAAGGTGGTTTTGATTTGCATTTCTCTGATAATTAATGAGGCTGAGCATTTTTTCTTGTGTCTGTTGGCTGCCCATATATCTTCTTTTGAGGAGTGTCTATTCGTGCCTTTTGCCCACTTTTTAATGAGGCTGTTTGTTTGTTTTTTTTTTCCTTTGGCACGTTTGAGTTCCTTGTAGATCCTGGATGTTAGGCCTTTGTCAGATATACAGTTGGCAAATATTTTTTTTCCCATCCTGTGGGCTATCTTCCCACTTTCTTGATGGTTCTTTTTGCTTTGCAGAAGACTTTCAGTTTGATAAGATCCCACTTGTCGATCTTATTTCTTATGGCATAGGCACTTGAGATTTTGATCAGGAATTGGTTGCCAGTTCCAATTTCCATAACGGTGTCTCCTGCATTTACTAAGGTTCTTATAGTTTGAGGTTTTAAGTTTTGGTCCTTGATCCATTAGAGTTGATTTTTGTGTATGGTGATAGATAGGGGTCCTGTTTCAAACTTCTATATGTGGTCAACCAGTTTGCCCAGCACCAATTACTGAATCAGTTCTCCTCTCCCTAGTGGTTGTTGGTGAGGTCTTTGTTGAAGATGAGTTTGTTGAGAAATTGAGGTTATGCTTATGGAATTTCTATTCTGTTCCATTGGTCCATATACCTATTCTTGTAGCAATACCAGTCTGTTTTGATTATTGTAGCCTTATAGTAAAGTTTCAAATCTAGAAGTGTGACACCTTCCACTTTGCTTCTTTTGCTGAGGATTGTTTTGGTTACTTTATGCTTCCATATGAATTTCTGTATTGTCATTTCCAGGTGTGAGAAAATAATGTGGGTAATTTAATGAGTGTTGCATTCAATCTGTAGATTGCGTTTGGTAGAATGGACATCTTTAACAGTGTGGTTCTTCCTATCCATGATCATGGAGTATTTTTCAATTTGGGTAGCTTCTTTGATTTTTTTGAGCAGTGATTTGTAGTTTTCATTGTAAAGGTCTTTCACTACTTTGGTTAGGAAGGTGTCAAGGTATTTCATTTTTTGTGTGGCTAGTGTGAATCAGACTGTGCTTTCTTTGGTTCTCTGCCTGCTTCTTGTTAGTGTATAAGGATGCAAGTTTCTTTTGCACATGTATTTTGTACCCTGAGACTTTACCAAAGACCTTTATCAGTGCAAACAGGTTTTTGACAGATTCTCTTAGGTTTTTGAGGTATAGGATCATATTGTCAGCAAAGAGAGATAACTTAACATTCTCTTCTCCTATTTGGATACCCCTGATTTCCTTCTCCTGTGTAATTGCTCTAGCTAGGACTTCCAACACAATGTTGAACAAGAGGGGTCAGAGTTAGCAGCCTTATCTTGTTCTGGTTTTCAGGGAAAATGGCTCCAGTTTCTGTTCATTAAGCAATATGTTCACTGTGGGTTTATCATAGATGACGCTTACTATATTGAGGTATGTTCCTTCTATGTCTAGGTGTTTGAGGGTTTTTATCAAGAAGGGATACTGGATTTTCTCAAAAGCTTTTTCTGCATCTAATGATATAATAATGTGCTTCTTGTTTTTACAACTATTGATGTATTTAACTACATTTATGTACTTGTGGATGTTGAACCAGCCCTGCATCCTGGGGATGAAACCAACTTGGTCATGGTTAATGATTTTTGAGATGGGCAGTTGGGTTTGATTTGCTAGAATCTTGTTGAGAATTTTTGTGTCTATGTTCATTAGAGATATTGGTCTGTAGTTCTCTTTTTTTTTTTTGCTGAATCTTTACCTGTTCTAGGTACCAGTGTGATGTTAGCTTCATAAAATATTTGGGGATCATTCCATCTTTCTCAATTTCCTGGAATACTTTCCATAGGATTAGTATTAGTTCCTCCTTATACATTTTGTAAAATTCCACTGGTAAGCCATCTGGTCCAGGGCTTTTATTTGTAGGTAGTTTTCTCATATCAAAGTCAATTTCCTGGATTGTATTGGTCTATTTAGATTCTCAATGTCTTCTTGTTTCAACTTTGGGAGGTTGTATGATGTCAGAAATTCCTCCAATTCATTTAGGTTTTCAAGTGTTTCCATACAATTGTGCATAGCAATCTCTGATAATCTTTTGTATTGCTTTGTGGTCAGTTGTGACTTCATCTTTTGTATTTCAGATTGTGTTTATTTGTGCTTTTCCTCTTTTTGTATTGGTCATTTGGGCTTGGGGCCCATCAGTCTTGTTTATTCTTTCAAAGAACCAGATTTTTTGCTTTGTTTATTTTTTCTAGGATATTTTTTCTTCTATGTCCTGTATTTGGGCTTTTACTTTGGCGATCTGGATTCTTCTGCTAAAGTTGGGGTTTTGCTGATCTCATCTTTCCAGGTCCCTTAGGTGGTTGGAGTCTCACTCTGTCACCCAGACTGCAGTGCAGTGGCTGCTCCTGGCCACCGCAGTTTTGACCCGCTGGGCTCCAGCGATCCTTCCGCCTCAGCCTTCTGAGTAGCCGGAATTACAGGCGCCCATGCCCGGCTGATTTTTTGATTTATTGTAGAGCTGTGGTCTCGCTGCCCAGGCGGGTCTCGAACCTGCGGGCTCAGGCAATCCACTCACCTCAGCCTCCCAAAGGCGCAGGATTACAGGCTGAGCCACCGAGCCCGGCTTCCATTTCTTGATGTGTGTTCATAGAGATATAAATTCCCCTCTTAGAACTTATTTCATGGCATTCCAGAGGACTTGGTAGGATTTTTCTTCATTTTGATTTGTTTCCAGGAATCTTTTAATTTCTGTTTTTATTTCTGTGTTGACCCAGGAGTTGTTCAGCATCATGCTGCTTAGTGTCCATGTCTTTGTTGGTTTTGGGGAAATTTTGTTGTTGTTGATATTTATTTTTATTCCAATGTGACTGGAAAAGGTGCATGGCAGTATTTTGATCATATGAAATTTGTTTATGCTTGAGTTATGGCCGAAGATGTAATTGATCTTTGTTGTGTTCCATGTGCTGATGAGTAGAATGTATATTTTGTGGTTGTTGGTTGGAGTATTTCTTAGTTACCTATTAAATTCATTTGGTTGAACATCAAGTTGAGGTTCCAGATCTCTTTGTTGATCTTTTGCCTCAATGATCTATCTAGGGTTGTTAGTGGGTTAAGTCCTCAGCTATAATAGTGTTAGAGTCAATACTTGTTTTAGTTTACTTAGTAGTTGTTTTATCAACACTGGTGTTCCTGTGTTGGGTGCCTATATGTTTAGGATGAATATCTCTTGTTGATGGATTGAAACTTTTATCATTATTTAGTGTCCTTCCATATCTTTTTTTAAAAAAATTTTGGTAGCTTAAAGGTTGTTTTATCTGATATTAATATTGTAACTCCTGCCCTTCTTTTGTGATGCATTTGCCTGCAACTTATTCTCCATCCTCTAGCTTTGATTCTGTGTGCTTCCCTTGTGGTGAGATGAGTTTCCTGTATGCAGCAAATTACTAGGACATGTTTTTTTTGTTTGTTTTGTTTTTAATCCAGTTTGCCATTCTGTGTCTTTTCAGTGGTGCATTTAGTCCATTCACGTTCAGGCTAATTATTGAAATGCTATTGCTTATCCCTATCACAAGGGTCTTATAAAGTTTTTTCTTTGTTGTTTTTTCTTTGTTTTCTTTTAGCTTTGGGGTTAATGTAAGTGCATGTTTTCAAGTTTGCGGTTGTGATGTAGTCTCTGTTGATTCTGTGTTCTGCTGTTCTCTTGGGAAGTGTGTGGTCTTTTTTTTCTTTCTTCAGTTCTTAATACCTTTTTAAGTTTCTCCTGTAGAGCTGATCTGGAAGCTGCATAATCTCTTAACAATATAGCCTTGTAGTAAAAATTGAAATCAGATAATGTGATGTCTCTAGCATTGTTCTTTCTGCTTAGGAATGCTTTTGCTCTTCTGGTTCTTTTTTGGTTTCATATGAATTTCAGGATTTTGTTTTTTCTGATTCTGGGAAAAATGATGCTAGTAGTTTGATGGAGATTGTGTTGAATCTGTAGATTACTTTGAATAATATGATCTTTTTATTTTTATTTCTGTTTTATTTTAAAGATATGGGGTACAATTCGGGGTTAGGTACATAAGTGTTCATCATACAGTAAAGTTTGGTACTCTTATTGATGTTATGTACCCTGCCCCCAGCAGTGTCCCACTACTGCCAGTCCTTTTCATATAGTATTATGATAAATGTTCAGGATCTGCCTATGTGTGAATACATGTAGTACTCAGATCATTGTTTCTGTGATAAATCACTGAATATTATAGACTCCAATTCCATCCAAGTTGCTTTGAAGTTCATAATTTTATTTTTTTATGACTGCATAACATTCCATCATGTAAATGGACCATATTTTCTTTATTCACTCTACTTTTGATGGGCAGCATGGTTGGTTCCATGTTTTTGCTATTGTGAATAATGCTGCAATAAACATTAACGTGCAGGCATCTTGTTTGTAGAATGATTTGGGCTTCTCCTGGTATATTCCCAGAAGGGAGCTAGCTGGGTCATATGGAAGGTTGATTTTTAGATGTTTTAGAAATTGCCACACTATTTTCTACAGAGGTTGTACTAGTTTACACTCCCATGAACAGTGTATGTGTTCCCTTTTCTCCAGATGGCCATCATCTGTTGCTTTTTGAATTATTGATGATGGTCATTCTGACTAGAGTTAAGTGGTATCTCAGTAAGGTTTTAATTTGCATTTATTTGATAATTAGTGAGGATGGAGGATGGGTATTTTTTCTTGGCTCATTTTTTGGCTGCTCATGTATCTTCTTCTGAGAGGTGTCTATTCATATCTTTAATCCATTTTTTAGCAGGATTTTTTTTCCTTTTGTCATGTTTGAGCTCCTTGTAGATCCTGAATGTTAGGCCTTTGTCAGATTTACAGTTGGCAAATACTTTTTCCCATTCTGTGGGCTATTTCCCCACTCTCTTGATGATTTCTTTTACTTTGCAGAAGCTTTTCAGTTTGATGAGGTCCCATTTGTTTTTCTTATCTTTTATGGCATTCATCCATCCTAACAAAGACAATGTACAGATTTAATGCAATACCCCTTAAATTGCAAACATCATTCTTCTCAGACCTGGAAACAACATTACAGAAATTCATATGGAAGCATAAAAAACCACAAATACCCCCCCCGAAAAAAATCCTTAGCAAAAAGAAACAAAGCAGGAGGTATCACACTTCCAGACTTCAAACTTTACTATAAAGCTACAATAATCAAGACAGCTTGGTATTGGTACAAGAACAGACATGTAGACCAATGGAATCAGATAGAGATTCTGGGAGCTAAACCTCAATTTCTCAACCAACTCTTCTTCAACAAAGCCTTCACCAATAACCACTGGGGAGAGGAGAATCTACTCAGTAAACGGTGCTGGAAAAACTGGCTGGCCGCATGCAGGAAACTGAAACAGGATCCCTATTTATCACCATACACAAAAATCAACCCTAAATAAATTAAATAACTAAATGTAAAACCTCAAACTATAAGAGTCCTAGAAGAAAATGTAGGAAACACCCTTATGGAAACTGGCATAGGCAACCAATTCCTGATCAACTCTCCAAAAGCAAATATGATCATTTTAACAATGTTGATTCTTCTAAGACATGAGCATAGAATGTTTTTCCATTTGTTTGTGTCCTCTGAAACTACTTTTCATCAGTGTTTTGTAGTTCTCTTTGCAGAGATAATTCATCTCTTTGGTTAAATATATCCCTAGGTATTTTACCTTTTTGGCAGCTACTGTAAATGAATTTGAGTTCTTGATTTGATTTTCAGCTTGGTCACTATTAGTTTATAGCAGTGCTACTGGTTTGTGCATGTTGATTTTTATCCTGACACTTTATTGAATTCATTTATCAAGTCCAGGAGTCTTTTGGAAGAGTCTTTAGGATTCTCTAAGTATAAGATTATACTGTTGGCATACAGAGATATTTTATTTCTTTTTTTGCATTTTGGATACTCTTTATTTCTTCATCTTGCCTGATTGCTCTGGCTTGGACTTCCAGTACTAAATTGAATAGGAGCAGTGAAAGTGAGCATCCTTGACTGGTTCCAGTTCTTAGGAGGAATGCATGCAAATTTCCTTATTCAGGATGACATTGACTATGTGTTTGTCATATGTGACTTTTGTCATTTTGTGGAATGTTCCTTCTGTGCTTTTTTTCCTGAGGGTTTTTATTATTAATAGATGCTGGATTTTTATCAAATTCTTTTTCTGTGTCTATTGAAATGATCATGTAATTTTTGTTTTTAAATTTCTTTATGTGGTGGATCACATTTATTGACTTGTGTATGCTGAAACATTCTTGCATCCCTGGGATAGAACCCATTTGATCCTGGTGTTTTATTATTTTTTATGTGCTGTTGAATTAGGTTTGCTAATATTTTGTTGAGGATTTTTGCATCTTATTCATCAGGAATATAAGTATGTAATTGTTGTTTTTGTGTTTCCTGGCTTTGCTATTAAGGTGATACTGGCTTGTTAGAATGAGTTAGGGAGAATTCTCTTTTTTTCTATCTTATGGAATACCTTCAGTGTAGTTTGTAACCAGTTCTTTAAAATTCTGGCAGAATTTAGCTGGAGGTTTGTCTGGGCCTGAACTTTTTTGTTGTTGGTGGTGGTAGATTTTTCATATTACTGATTCAATCTTCTTCCTATTTATTTCTGATTCAAGGATGGTGGGTAGTATATGTCTAAGAATTTATCCATTTCCTCTAGATTGTCTAGTTTGTGTGCATAGAGGTGTTCATAATAACCTCAGATGACATTTTGTATTTCTGTGTTATCAGTTCCAAAGTTTTCATATTTATTTCTGATTGGGCGAATATGAATCTTTTCTTAATTATTCTAGCTAGTGATCTCTCAATTTTCTAAATCTTTTTATGGAATAAAATTTTTGTTTCATTGATCCTTTGTATTTTGTGGGGTGGTTCATTTCATTTAGTTCTGCTCTGATCTTCATTATTTATTTTCTTTTGTTAGCTTTGGTTTTATTTCCTTCATGTTTTTCTAGCTCCTTGAGGTGTCATGTTAGGCTTTCAACATATGAACTTTTAATCTTGTAAATATAGGTCTCAAGCACTTTAAATTTGCCTCTGCGCACAGTTTTGTCTATGTTCAGGAGGTTTTGATAATTTGTGTTATTTTTGTCATCTGTTTAAAAAAATCTTATTATTTCCATCCTGATTTCATTACTGACTCAAAGTTCATTCAGGAGATTGTTTAATTTCTAGGTATTTGTTTGGGTTTAGGAGTTCTTCTTGGAGTTAATTTCTAGTTTTATTCCACTTTGATCTAAGAAGATACTTGATATGATTTCAATCTTTTTGAATTTATTGAGACTTGATCTCTGGCCTATCATATGATCTATCTTGAAGAATGTTTTATATGCTGATGAGAAAAATATATACTCTCTATTTCTAGGGTAGAATGTTCTTTAGATTTCTCTTAGGTTCTTGTGCTCTAGGGTCCAGTTTACCTCTAGGAGTCTTTATATGTTAAGTGAGTCTTTTGAAGGCAACATATATTAGGATTGTGTTTGTTTATCCATTCTGCCAATCTGTATTTTTTAAAAGTTGGGCATTGAGATCATTTACATCAGGGTTAATAATTATATGTAGCCTATTGTCCCACTAATCATGTTCATTGTTACCTGGTCTCTTTTTTATTCTCTCTTTCTTCTGTGTTGGTGTTCTATAAGCCCTGTGAGCTTTGTAAGTTCTAGTGTTTTTCTACTAGTGTATTTTGACCCTTTGTTTCAGTATTTAGAACTCCTTTGAGTATTTTCATAGAGCCAGTCTAGTGGTGACAGATTCTCTCAGAGTTTTCTTGTCTGAGAAAGACTTTATTTGTTCTCCATTTATAAAACTCAGTTTTATGGAATATGAAATCCTTGGCTGACAGTTATTCTGCTTCAGGAGTTTGAAGAAATGACCTCAAATTCCTTCTGGCTTGTCGGGTCTCTGCTGAGAAGTCTGCTGTTAGTCTGATAGGTTGTCTTTATACGTTGTTTGATGTTTTTGTTACTACTCTTAGAATTCTTTTCTTCTCTATAACTTTGCATAATTTGATAACTATATGCCTAAGGGATGATCTTTTTAGCAAGGACTCTTCTAGAAGTTCTTTGGGCTTCTTGTATCTGAATGTTTAAGTCCCTAGCAAGGTCATGGATGTTTTCCTCAATTATTTCCTCAAATAGGTTTTCCAAACCTGTTGTCTTTTCTTCTTCCTCAGGAATACCTGTGATTCTTAGGTTTGCATAATCCCATGTTTTTGGAGACTTTGTTTCATTCTCTTAAATCTTTTTTTTATTGTAGTCTTATTAGGTTAATTCAAAAACCTTGTCTTTTAGTTCTGATATTCTTCCTTTTTGCCTGCTACAGTCTACTATTAAAACTTTCCACTGTGTTTTGTGCTTCCCTAAGTGAGTCTTTCATTTGCAGATCTTCAGATTTTGTTTCAATATTGATTTCTTTTGTTATTTTTTAATCCATTCCCTGAAAGTTTTTAAAAAATTCTTTATGCTGGTTTTCAACTTTCACTTGGACCTCATGGAACAATTATAATCAACCTTTTGAGTTCTATCTCTGGAATGCTAAATATTTCATTTTGGTTGGGATCCATTGCTGAAGAGCTTGTGTGGTCTTTTGGGGGAGTTGAAAACTCTTTTTCATATTGCCAGGATTGTTTTTCTAGATTGTTCTCATTTGTGTAGACTGTTTCTTATTATTGTTAAGTTTGTTTTTGATTCAACTGTTTTCTTTTCTTTTCTTTCTTTTAGTTATATATGATTTTAATGTGTATAATTTATGCTTCATCTAGCTTTGTCTCTTGATGCTTTTAGTAGTATGGGCTCAAATGTGTTTTCTGTTTATAGAAAATCTTTGTGCATTGGCTTTCTCAGATGCGGTTTGTGGTAGACGGTATTGGACATATGTACAGGTTTTCTATCTCTTCTGTGTCTAGAATGCCAGAGGATTAATGAATCGTGACTTGTTCTTCAGTGGTGTGGGGTGCTCTTTGTTATTTCTAAGTACTTCTCTCTGGGTCGAGCCTTTGAGCCTTCAGGCCATGAAGTGGTACTCGTGAATGAGAACTAGTCACAGCTAGAGCAGTTGGTTGTATGCAGTGCCCTTATAGAAGGCTAAAGCCTCTGCCCTGATGGAGGCAGTTGAGGAAGCTCCCAGCAAGATTCACTGAGGGTTTTATAATTTTTTTGTCTCATGGGGTACTCCCCTGTTGTGGTGCACTCCCCCTTCACCTGGGAGTGGTAATCTTTTAGGGCTTGACAACTGTGAGTGTTGCTCCTCTTCTGGGTCTAGCTACCCTATGAAGCTGCCAGAATTTAGTTGGTGCTGGAGGGTGCCTGCAAGAGTTTTAGTGATGTGAATTCATAATGGTTGAATTCTAAGGTGAGTTGGTCACCAATGTTCCTAGAGGACTCTCTGGAGAAGCTCTCTGATGTTTTGATCTATGGGCTAGTCTGCAAGATGTGTGGTGACACATTTTTCTATCTCTGAGGGAGGGGTGGGGGGAACAATGTTTGGTAGAACTGAGTTGAACTGAGTAGTCCTCTGATTTTCCAGCAGCAGGTACAGGCACCCATCCTAATGGGGTGGGCAGGGGGATTATGTATACTCTGTAGGGTTTCCTTGATTGCTGGTAGCTTTAGTGCTGTGGCTTTCTCAACCGCCAGCTGTGGTGGTGCATGCATTGACTCAGGGCCTCCTGAATGGCATGAAATCTAGGAACATAACTTTTCTTTCTTTTTTTTTTGAGTTGGAGTCTCACTCTGTTGCCCAGGCTGGAGTGCAGTGGCAGCTCCCGGCCACTGCAGCCTCGACCTGCTGGGCTCTGGAGATCCTTTCACCTCAGCCCTTCCAAGTAGCTGGAACTACAGGCACACGCTACCACACCCGGCTAATTTTTTGATTTATTGTAGAGATGAGGTCTTACCAAGTTGCCCAGGCAGGTCTCGAACCCGAGGGCTCAGGCAATCCACTCACCTCAACCTCCCAAGGCATGGGATTACAGGCTGAGCCACCGAGACAGGCTGGAACATACCTTTTCAAAGACTGCATTATCTCAGATGTTGTATTAAGCAGTTCCAGTTGATCTCCAGCCAGCAGGTGGTGCTTGTCGTAGACAGCCAACTTTGGTGGTGGCTGTGGGATTTCTACTTGACTTTTCTTGCCCCAGGGAAGTACAAAGATGACTTAGGTTATGGATGTGGCTATGGGACCTCTCAAAGTTCTCTGTCCATACTGGGCTTTCCAAGGGGAGTAGGTACGGGGACAGAGCTGGTCAGAGAGTGTTAGGTCAGACTGGACTGCCCTCCAGGTTCCCAGTTGTGCCTGCAACTTGCTTTCCCAGTGGGAAACAGGAGTGATAAAGCGTACTGTAGCCACACTGCAGGAATCATCCAGCCTTTTTTTATTGTACACAAGAGTTCACAATGGGAGCAAGGGGTTGCTTGGGCAACTGGTTCCTTCTAGCTTCCCAACCCTTGCCAGAGGCTATTTGTGTTCAGAATTCAAAGGTTTTTTCCATAGCAAGGTTTCTCCTGTGGCTAGGTCTGATTGGTCCATGTTTCACCTGTGCACACCCAGTGCACACCCAGTGAGGTCCCTTGTGGCTGTCCAACAGGAACTGTCTGTTACACAGAAGTATTTATGCTGGGAGAGAGGGGTTGCCAGGATCGTGGGGTTCATCCTGGCTCTCCCTCCCTTGCGAGTGACTGCACTCAGAACTCAAAGGTTCATTCAGCAACAGGGTATCCTGCTACTGCTTGTCCCAGACAAAGACTGCCAGCTGCAGTGGAATTGCCCTTCAGGTAAATGAAAGCATTCAGGCTTCACTCCCAACCTGGAAACTGGCCACCTAACACAGCCTGCAGGGGTCAAGTTCTTGGGGGATGCCTTGCCCAGAGGTATTCAGAGCTCAGATGGCTGCACAGCTCCACATGGGTTCTGGCAGCATGCAATCGTACAGTATTCAGACCATTTCCTGTGTGAGACTGGAGTGGTATGAGTCTCAGGGACCCTCAGTGTACATGGCAGGAGCACCAAATTCCTAAATTCCTGCATTCACCATTTTCCGTTTTCAATGTGATCCCGTTGGGGAGGACTTTCTGGCTCCAAAATAGGCTGCTCATTCTCTCACCTCCCTGTTCTCTGTGGATCCCACTGACTCTCTGTGGATTTGGGGGCTATATAATCCATTTCAACTTGCTCTGATGGCTGGAGGTCTCTCTCTTCTTTCGTTTACTCCACGAGAGAGGCAAAAGTTGGGTGCTTCTAGGCAGCATCTTGCCCATCCCCCTAATAGTATCTTAAGCTACTCTGCTACTATGTTGTTTCTTCAGTCTCGGTGTTCCTCACTGATCTACCTTCCACTTTCCACATTTTAGATTTTTCCTTTGGTTCCTTCTTACACTGTTTTTAAGGTTTATAGTTGTACTTAGTGGGAGAGACCAGAGAGAGATTGACTCTACATGATGTTGTCTTGACTATACATTGTTTTTCTTACATCTGATCCACAGATCCACTTTATATACGTCAACCTTCTTAGGACCCACCCATGGTCATTCTAATTTTTATTCTCTGTAATAAACTATCCTAAGTACAATAACCTGTACATCACGGTGCTATTTATGCTGAGGTGTATATCTCCCAACCCTACTTTCTTTCAGCCTATGACAGATGCTGATTTTATAATTTCCTTGAGAAGAGGGCTTTGTCTTGAGAACAGCACCTTCTATTATTGGTGGTATGGTACTGTGCTATGTAGTAGAACACTTTCGAAGATTTGGAATTTATGTGTAAATAAGTGTTTAGGATTTCCCCCCTCTTTTTCTAGTCAATTGTATTCACAAATAACTTCATGAAAAATTCATGTTCTCTCTCTCCCAAAAAAGTATTCAGCCAGAAAGTCTCCTAGAAACCATTTGCCAAAAAACCACAGACAAAACCTGCTAACTTTTCCTTACATCGCATAAGTTTTTACAAGATTTCTTTCAAACATTTATTCCCCCCAAAAGCCTACTATGCTCTGGATCCAACCTACATTCCCATTTTCATTGTTCACCACTGTCTCCATTGTACAATTGCTTATTCATATCCATCTTGCTCCTCTTTCTTGCCTCCAGGCCTTCATATTTTCTGCCCCTTCATCAAAACATCTTTCCTCCCTTCTGCCACTATATCACCTCACTTAAAATGATTTGTTCATGTTACAGCTTAGATGTCAGTTCTTCTGGTAAGTTTTTTCTGACCCTTTATTCTACCCAAGATGTCAGATACACCTGTGAAGCATTCCTTGACATAGCTCTGTAGTGTCCTTTTAATATTACTCCACTCCTCTTAAAAAATTATTTAGATTTTAAATATAATTTTAAAATTAGAAAAACGTTTCAATGATTCATACTTTACTCAGACTGGTTAATTATCAATTATTTACATGGTGCCCTATTTACTTTCTTTCTTTCTCTTCTCTCTCTTTCAACCATTAGAGACTAAGTTTCAGATATATTACTTTTTGCTCTTAGATACTAAAATATATATTTCCTATGAGGAACATGTTCTTTTACATAAGTAAAGTATAACTAGAAAACGTTGAATATTTACTTTTGGTAAAATTCTACTACTATAGAGTCCATAATCATATTTTGTCAATAATGTCAATAATATCTTTATAGTTATTTTTCCCAGTTCAGGATTCATTACAAGATTACACATTACATTTAACTATCACTACTCTTTGGATTGCGTTAATTTGGAACAGTTTCTCAGACTCTGTCTTTTCTGACCTTGATATTTTTTGAGTGCACACTGGTTGCATTGTATAATGTGGATCTATTTGGGTTTTCTGATTTTTTTTATGATCAGATTTCACTTATACATATATATTGGTTGCAACTTTCATGTCCCCATAGCATTGATGGGAAGAATTTACTTTGCAAATTTTGCAAGAAGCACTGCCCAATTCTATTTGTTCTTTATTTTTGAAAGCTCCCACTTCTATATTTATAAGAGCAGCTCATTAATAACATCAAAACTGGAAAGAGTCAGTACCAGAAACCCCCTCTTTCCAATCCTTTCTGATCCATGATTGAAGAATGAAATTGTGTATGAAAGGAGGAACATTAATTATTTGCCATGAGTTTCATATCAGCCATGTGAGGTAAGAATTATTTCCCATTTTTTATGAATGAAAGTGAAGATTTCAAAGCCAGAACAGGTATTTCATACTAGGTCTTTGAGTATTTACTTCCCCTTACAAGAGGTTTGATTCTTGTATACTTCTGTTGCAATTTTGAGTCACATGAGTATAGCTGTGCTCATTCTAGATCCTTTTCCTCCTCTGCCTTTCTACAACCATGTGGGATAAATCTACAAATTAGATCTTGATAGGCACACATCAGAAATGCTATAAATGTGCTTATGGCTCCATTTATAGAACAAATTATGTGGTTCTACATTAAGATGGTTGTTTCATAACTCATTCTTAAGGAATATATTAGTGAGCCTGAAAAGACACTATGTAGTTGGTACATTTTATAAATTCAGTGGATTTAGTCCCTGACAATTAACAGTTCTTGTGGGTTTTTTTTTTAAAGTTCCAACTTCACAGGGAAGCTGTTTAGCACTTGGTTTGGTCAAAGAAATGATTGCCATCCAAAATCAGGGAACTCTTCTTCTTCAGTGAAATCCAAATTGGCATCAGCTCACTTTGTGAAGAGGTCGTTAGGCAATGGAAGACCAATTAGGAAACTTGATGAAGACCTTTCTGAAGCGGTGACAGTCAAATGGTCAATGTGACTAAAGCCACTCTGTTTGATTGGAGTCATTATTATTGTTATTACTACTAATGTTTTTGAAACTCCAACCAAATGTATACCTAACCCTGAATTGTACCCCACATCTTCAAAATAAAAAAAATTAAAAAGAAAAATCCAAAAGTTTTTTTTTAACTTTTAAATTTTTTATTTTAAAATTGTAGAGTACAATTCAGGGTGAGATATACAAATATTCATTATGCAGGCACCCTTGTTGATGAGATGTGGCCCCCTTCCTCAGACAGATTCCCACTACTGTCAATGCCACTTCCCAGCCCCTCAACCCCCTGCAGTTTCCTGCCACTGTCAATACTTTTCTTACAGTATTATGATAGTTGTTCAAGGTCCACTTAAGACTGAGTACATGTGATACTCAGTTCTTTGTTTCTGTGAAAGATCACTCAGTATTATAACTCTAAGTCCATCCAGGTTGCTGTGAAGTTCATGATTTTGTTCTTCTTTATGGCTGCATAATATTGCATTCTGTATATGTACCACATTTTTAAAAATCCAGTCCTTTTTTGATGGGTAGCACGGTTGGTTCGATGTTCTTGTTATTGTGAACAATGCTGCAATAAACATACGTGTGCAGGCATCTTTTTTAGAGAATGATTTGAGTTCTTCCAGGTATATTTCCAGTAGGGGGATTCGGGGTCATATGGAAAGTCGATTTTTAGAACTTTTAGGAATCGCCACACTGTTTTTCACAGAGGCTGTACTAGTTTGCATTCCCACCAACAGTGTAGAAGTGTTCCCTTTTCACCACATCCTCTCCAGCATCTGTTATTTTTTGAGTTATTGTTGATGGCCATTCTGACTGGAGTTAGGTGGTATCTCAGTGTAGCTTTAATTTGCATTTCCTTGATGACTAGTGAGTGTGAACATTTTTCATGTATCTGTTGGCTGTTCATACATCATCTTTTGAGAACTGTCTATTCATATTTTTTGCCCCCTTTGTAATGGGACTATTTGTTTTTACTTTTCAGCACACTTGAGTTCCTTGTAGACCCTGGATGTTATGCCTTTGTCAGACATACTATTGGTAACAACTTTTTCCCAGTCTAAGGGCTGTCTCCCTGCTCTTGATGGTTTCTTTGGCTTTGCAGAAGCTTGTCAGTTTGATGAGGTCCCATTTATCTATCTTATCTCTTATGGCATGGGCACTTGGGGTTTTGATCAGGAATTGGTTGCCAGTTCCAATTTCCATAAGGGTGTCTCCTGCATTTTCTAAGGTTCTTAAAGTTTGAGGTTTTATGTTTATTTCTCTGACCCATTTAGAATTGATTTTTGTATATGGGGATAGGTAGGGGTCCTGTTTCAATCATCTGCATATGGTCAGTCAGTTTTCCCAGCACCATTTACTGAGTAGGTTCTCCTCTCCCTGGGGTGGTGGAGGCTTTGTCGAAGATGAGTTGGTTGAGCAATTGAGGTTTTGTTTCTGGAATCTCAATTCTATTCCACTGCTCTATATTCCTGTTTTTGTACCAACACCAGGCTGTTTTGATTATTGTAGCTTTATAATAAAGTTGTAAGTCTGGGAGTGTAATACCTCCTGCATTGTCTTTTTTGCTGAGGATTATTTTGGTTATTCGTGGTCATTTATGTTTCCATATGAATTCTTGCATTGTCATTTCCAGATCTGAGAAGAATGTTGTTGGTAATTTGATAGGTATTGTGTTAAATCTGTAGATTGCCTTAGGTAGAATGGACATCTTAGCATGTTGATTCTTCCAATCCATGAGCATGGAATATTTTTCCACTTATTTGTGTCATTTTTGATCTCTTTGAGCAGTGTTTTGCAGTTTTCATTGTAAAGGTCTTTCACGTCTCTGGTTAGGAAGATGCCAAGTTATTTCATTTTTTGTGTGGTTATTGTGAATACAATTGTGCTTTTTATTTGAGTTTCTGTTTGTTTAGAAATGCGATTGTCTTTTGCACTTTTATACCCTGAGACTTTGCCAAAGTCCTTTATCAGGGCAAGGAGTTTTTTGACAGAATCTCTTGGGTTTTTGAGGTATAGAATCATGACATCTGAAAAGAGGAATAACTTGATTTCCTCTTTTCCTGTTTGGATATCCCTGATCACCTTCTCTTCTCTGGTTGCTCTAGCTAGAACTTCCAAAACTATGTTGAACAGGATGGGTGAGAGTGGGCATCCTTGTCTTGTTCCAGTTTTCAGGGGAAATGGTTCCAATTTCTGTCTGTTTAGCAGTATGCTGGCTGTGGGTTTCTCAAAAGTTGCAGATGCTGGGGAGGATGTGGCAATAGGGGAATACTTCTACACTGTTGGTGGGAGTGTAAACTAGTACAGCCTCTGTGGAAAACACTGGGGTGATTCCTAAAATTCTAAAAATTGACCTTCCATATGACCCCGCAATCCCACTACTGGGAATATACTCAAAAGAACTCAAATTACTCTATAGAAAAGATGCCTGCACAGGTATGTTTATTGCAGCCTTGTTCACAATACCAAGAACACAGAACCAACCATGCTGCCCATCAAAAGAGGACTAGATTAAAAAAATGTGATAAATATACACAATGGAATATTACACAGCCATAAAGAACAAAATCATGAACTTTACAGCAACCTAGGTGGACTTAGAGTCTATAATACTGAGTGATTTTTCAGAGAAACGAAGAACTGAGTATAAAATGTTCTCACTCATAACTGGACCTTGAACAAGTATCGTAATACTATAAGAACAGGATTGACAGTAGCAGGAAACTGCGGGGAAGGGGTTTTGGGGAGGTGGTATTGGCATTAGTGGGACTTGCCTGGGGAAAGGGGGGCACACTCATCAACAAGCATACCGGCACAATAAATATTTGTATACCTTACCCTTAATTGTATCCCACAATTGTAAAATAAAAAATAAGAAAAAATAATCAGACAAATAACAGAAGCAAAGCAAGTACAAAAACGTTATGAAAAACAGAAAGAAAGAAAAAAACTAAAACAAAAAACAAAAAAATGAGCAAAACGAACAGACAAAAACAATAAAAATAAAAAATAAAAACAAGGAATCAAACTCTCTGTGAGATTGTTCCTGTAAGTCCAAAGTCCTTTCAGCTCTGATCTCTAGCTACCTCCCTCTGCTCTCAGTGTAGTCTGATAGGATTGCTCACAGCTTGGGTCAGATGCCCCAGGCCTACTGTGGAAGGAGGGTGGATCAGATCTGGACTCACCCGGCTTGCTGCCTGTCAAGTCTGCCACTCAGATCTGACCTGTCTATGTCTGATCCACTATGGGGAGGGGGTTTTCTCTCCCAGTTTGATGAAATTACCTTAGTTTGAGGCTGGGCAGAGCTGGGCAGAGCAGGGCAGAGCTGGGCGGAGCAGGGTGGGGGCAGGTTTCTGCCTGGTCCTGGAACAGAGAAAATGACTGTGGTTGGCATTTCCTCACTGGGAATGGGGATCCTCTCCGGCCCTCTCCGATCTTCTCTCTCCACTGATTGGATCCAGGGCTTCAGCTGATTTGTTATAACAGCTGATGGTATGGGCCAGGCACCAGGTGATAAGAATCAGCTGAATTCAGCAGGCTCTTCTCAGGGGAGTCCTGTGAACAGCAGATGATTTTGTGCACCTGCGACTCCAATCTCAGAGTGGTGGGGGCTTGCAATCACCTTCAGAGGGGGGCCCTGGGTGCATGAACCCTAGTCTTCCCTCAGACGGACTTTCACTCACCCACCAGCATATGCCTACTCACACAGAGAGTTTCTTTATGGACACTTGCTTTTGCGAAGACTCTCACAGTCCAACCTGTCCAGTTGCCATCTAGTCAGCATCCAACACAAGAGGTTTACAAGTCATTTTATTGACAAAGGGCCAGGAAACTGAGACCCAGAATAGTCAAATGACTTTCCAAACATTACTTAGGAAGGATAGGATTTAGTTTAAGCTAATGTATAGACTTCTGGATTCTTTCCATTTAGAACCCTTCATACTGCTCTCCACATTTGACCATATATACTTTGGAAGTGCCTCCCTGGACCATGCTCTATTTCATATAGAGAAACCATTATCTGCCATCAATTTGACAAGTGTAAGATGTCCTTTGACCATCTTAGTTTCACTTCTTAATAATAGAATATATGTTATATGTTAAAATAATATGATTCTTTCAACAAAGGATGGTGCTATTTTTATTTTACCTGTTTTACTTCTATAGAAAATATGTTTATTTTTCTTTTCTTTTCTTTCTTCTTTTCTCTTTTTTTTTTGAGTGGGAGTCTCACTCTGTTGCCCAGACTGGAGTGCAGTGGCTGCTCCCAGTCACTGCAACCTCGACCTACTGAACTCAGGCGATCCTTCCGCCTCATACTTATTTTTCATTGTGAAACTCAAAATTTCTTGGATTTCTCATCCATCCTTCAAGCACACTTTGAAATTCATTTCTCTCTTATCTTGTGGTTAGCAGTGCATCTGGAAATGACACATATGTATTTGTCACTTTGAGTCATATCAGAATTGACCTATAATACCTGATGTTCTATAGCAGATTGGTAGTGATGGACTTTTTTTTTCCTTCTTTGTCTCCTTTCTGCCTTCACTGCCATTGTCTACAATGATCAGATATTCCTCCTCTACTGTTTATGTACCTGGTTTAATTGTCTAGGTTCTCAAGAGAGCAGACTATTGTAAATCCTAGCCAAATATATCTACCCTTTTTCAAATCAGAACTTTTCCCTCAACTTCTGCCTCTCTTTACCTAGATAAACCGAGCTTTATCTTGAGGAAAACCTACGAATCCCCCTTTCTTATCTACCTTGGATAATAAGAAAACACAATCAGCCTTCCCATGCCCATATTATCTTTGACCTCACTAACATATTACTTAGCAAACGTCTCCAGAATTATTCAGTCAAGGTTATTGCTAATCATGCTACTGACTAAGTATACCTTATTCAAAATGCTTGGGATCAGAAGTGCTTCCTATTTCTTTTTTTTTCCCCAGATTTTCAAGTATTGCAGAGTTGAAAAATCGTGACAGAAAACACATAGCCTACAAAACCTAAAATATTTGCTAACTTGCCCTTTATCCCCCCAAAATCTTCCCGACTACTCTTCTACTTACAAGCAAAATAAGGATAAATTAACTTTTGTTCACATAGATACTCAGTATTGTTGGGATTTGAGACAAGATCTGTTTTTGATGATATTCCTTGTTTCTTGCTTTTATTGCCACTGTTTATTTTTTTTCTGTAACCTCTATTTGATTCTGTACTTCAGCTATTATAGTTCCCCTATTTATTTACCTAGCATGGGTTCACAATCCATTCTGGAATCACTTTTCTTTCTCAATAGTGGCATCTCTTTGAGGAATAACTTACTCTGTTTCCTAATACTTCTTCTGCTGGGCTCACCTTATCCCTGAAAGACTGGCGATGAGAAAAGAATCAAGGCTAGCTTTAAGTACTTAGCCTGTGCATCTGGATAATTGCAGTTTAAATAATTTGAACACTGGTGCAGGGATGGAATAAGAACTGGAGTGGGAGAGAATTTTAATACTGGATACGTTGAGTTGATTTTCCAGTGTGAAAATCCAGTTGGAGATGTTCTACAGGCAGATAGATAGATGAGTTTAAAGCTCAGGCCAGAAGTCTGGGTTGGCTACATAATAAAACAAATTATATGGAGTAATTTATCTGCTCTTTCTTATATCTTATTATGATTAGTGTTAGAGCATTACAATGGCTCACCAAGGTCAAGGCTTAGTCTGAAACCAGGTTTTTATACAATACTTTGTGATTATATAAAAACAAAATTAATGAACACACCTGGGATGATATTTGTAACCTTGACCTTTTGAGCAACAAATCTCTTTCTTCCTATAATATAGCATCTCATATCTTTATGGCAGGACCTGTGTGCTTTATATTTCCAGATCATGTGGGACTGTATTGGGGACTAGGGAACTTCTTCTCAAAAAAGATGACCAAAGCCCTTACTATTTTTATCATGACTTCACAGGAAATAGTAGCAGGCTCGGTATCTTAAGGCCATTTTTTCCTTGATTGAAACAACGGTATGAATTATTTAGAGTGCTGCAGGAAGACCATAGATTATTTGAACGTTGCACAGTTTAACTGTAGTTGAATTTAGGATTGCTAATGCAATATAGTGATTAAATCTAAAGATGAACAAAAATGGAGCTTTTTCTTTCTCCAGTTTGAAGGTGTTGTGGGCCATATACTTGAGTTCAAATTTATATTTAATCTTCTCTCTACTCTCTTTAGAATAATCCCCTTTAAATAATTAATAACAACAACTAAATTAAAATTACAAAATCCCACAACAATGACAGCACAATTTTTTTCTTTCTGTTTTTTATAGCTTGTTCCTTTTATTGACCCTTCTACACTGATTAATTGCAAAAATTATATGAGGAAAAATGCAGACCTTATGTATTAACTGTTAAGAGACATCTCCTTTAAAAACTGATATCTTCCACCAAGACCCATTTCACGGTCAAGTCCTGTGCTGTCAGATAGGGTTATGTGCTCAGAAGAGTCCCATTGTTGGTTGAATACTTTGTGGTCACTGTCTTGAAATTCTTAATTATTTGCTTTACGAAGGCTCCACATTTTGATTTTGCATTGGGACCCACTGATTATGTGCGTGTTTCTGTCTTCCACTTGACATTGTTTTTCTACTGCCTGATTTAGCCATACCTAAGTCCTTTGAAAAGTACTCAGTCCAAAAATGCTGCAAAGATATTTGAAGAAATCTAGTGTGTATTGTAGTCTATGTGTATTGTGATGAGTGGGACTTTGTAGTTAACAGGCTCACAGGTAGATATCAGGAATGTTTCTGTGTCTTTCAATTTTGAGCTATGGCAAGATGCTACTTAAGTAATTTCTTAGACTTCAATATGAGTATTAAATAAAAGTTTTTCAACCTGGATATCCATATCCATGGGTGCTTAATCCCTCACAGTAGTATGCACTACAGAAAGGCCAAAGATTCTGCATAGAAGGCTGATCTGTGTTGAATTTGTTGAAGGCAATACCACTGGACATTCTTACATTTAGTTTCTTTTAGACATCCTTTTGTGATTCTTCTATCTCTCTCTTAACTGTAGGCACTATTATCTTCCTTGTAGAAAGAGTTGCAGTTAAGAATGAAATACCCAGCACAGCCACCTTTAAGAGAATTTGAGTTAATGTGCTTCTTCACCCAGGTCTCCCCATATCTGCCCTCTTCTTTCAGTCATGAGAAAGGAGGGCTGCCTGGTGAATGAATGGTTTAGGAGGTAGGGGCAGTAAGCTTTCTAGAGTGCCCCTTAAAACCACATCTTTCAGAATTTGCCATACTATGATTTCAACTTACAGATATTTGGGTGAATTTATGATTTCTTTCTGACCTTCCAAGCCATTATACCCTGGAATCCTAGTGCTATCTGAGACTTAAAGGAACTTTGTTCATCACTGAATCTTCTCTATCCTTGGCTTTTTTTATAAATCTGATTTTTTAATGTTAATGACCTTTTTATAACCTTCTTTATGATGTCATTAAATAGCCAAAATCCAGACACAGGACAAACTAATGGTGTAGATATTCAGTGTCACTTGACAAACTTTCTCCTTGTGTGTTGGTGACTCAGGCAGGCGGTATGGAAAATGTATTGTAAGTGGCAGAAGGGTTCCCTGCAATAAGGCAAATGAAAATTAAAAAGGATGGAGGGGAAGGGGCTCATCCATGCCCTTTTTATTCACCTGGTTAATGACTCAGGCTGTTCATTAGGTACCAAATAAGCAAGCTTTATCATTTCCCCAACTTCAAAAATACGAAACACCTGCATTCAAATTACACCAATATGCTCCAAATCCTCTTTAATTGAAAGTATGTGATAGGATCTAATGTAACATTTATCTTGCTGCAATTGACATGAGAGAAAGAGGTGCGGGGTTTAAGGAATATTTTATTTAAAGACAGGCTTAAAGACACTGTGGGAGTGATTGCCAGCTTGTCAACTGACTCACTGGTGCCTGGAGAGAACTTTTTGTCATTAACCAATCTGAATTCCAATATGGTCCAAGACAGCACAGTGAAGTCTTTGTCCTTCCCTTATCCCCATCTCCTTAACCCACACCCTCTCTCTCTGGAGGTTATTATCTTCATTAACAAATCCAAATTAGTACTCAACGCCTACTGAAAACATTAACTACAAAAGTAATTCAATGACAAGGCCTGTGTTGGGGGTTTGTATATTAACAGACATGTCTTTCCAGCCCACATACAAGTTAAGCATTTGTATTTGCAGAAATCAGTGGTATTATGGATGCAAAGAACTGGCATTCAAAAAGAAGCCATGAGGAGTGTGGGGGAAGCATCTTGTTTGTATTACTGGATTTAGCCGTGCAGAGCCCACTGTCTTGGAGAAAATGATTTTATATTCCAGCTTCATCTTTTATGGAAGAAGATAACCTGAGGGAGGCTCTAGGTAAGCCTAGTGGGATCATATGCAATACAGAAATGATTTGAGGTTGTCCTCCCGGGTTAATTCTTCCTAGGGGTAGGTGTTGTCATGAAAGTCCCTCTTTTCATACAGTCCAGCTATTATAAAATGGCATGGTATATTTGTACATAAGAACATCAGTCTGTAATCCCAGCACTTTGGGATGCTGAGGCAAGTGGATTGCCTGTGATCGTGGGTTCGAGACCAGTCCAGGCTACCTGGCAAGACCTCATCACTACAATAAATCAAACACCACCACCAAAAGAGAGAGAGAGAGAGAGAGAGAGAGAGAGAGAGAGAGAGAGAGAGAGAGAGAGAGAGAGAGAGAAACACAGTAATTGCTAAGTTAGATTTGGTTTTGGCAGGTGGGAGATGAGAAACTGGTGCATACACAGAACAACTCATATTCTGTTTCTGTCATAGGCTTTCAGAACAGAGCCTGTCTTCTGAGAAACAGACATTTAAATAACAATAGTTTTCTATAAATGTTTCTGTGATAATCAGTATTCCCTGTTTATACTTGCTTACTTGCTAAAGTAGTAACTGAAAAAAAATTCGCCAAAAAACAAAACCTCTATTAGACCATTTCTTCTCTGGGTCATACATAGAGATCAATCTCAGCATGGTTGATTTTTAAGTTCTGTCACTGTCTAGGTCGCAATAGTCATTGTTTCCTTTCTCTTTAATTTTTATTATTTTTTATATGTTTGCTCAAATGTTTGCATACTAGGAATTGATTTTTTTAAAAACTTACAATTTTGAAGTAATTATAGATTCATAGGAATTTTCAAAAATAGTACAGGGAGATTACATGTGCCCTTTACCTATTTCCCCCCAACTGTGGATTGATTTTGGTTTTTCTATTAATCACATTTGTTTGATGTAAGACCTCTTAGCCATCTCATTCTTCCACTACCTCCTGCATAGGGCATTTGAGTACATTTATGTGACATGGGGGCATTCCAATTTATAAATATATAAATAATTGACTAACATGTTTTTAATGATACCTGTTACATATATTCAGGTCATCTTATTATGATCAGTGCATAAATAGATATAGACATAATAAAAGAAATAACACAAAATATGAGAAAGATCTAGAAACTGAGCATTTTCAAAGATGATTGTTGCTATGGTTTGAATATTTGTCCCCTGCAAAACTTGTGTTGAAATTTAATTTCTATTGAAATAGTTAAGATGCAAGGTCTTTAAGAAGTGATTAGGCCATGAAGACTTCACATACATGGGTGAGATTAGTACTTGTATAAAAGTGCAACGTTGGTCTTTTCTCATTCTTTTGACTGTTTCACTCATCTTCCATGTGAGGAACAGTGTTCCTCCCTTCCAGAGGATGCAGCATTCAAGGCACCATTGTGAAAGCAGAGACTGGGCCCCCACCAGACACAAAACCTGACACTGCCTTGGTCTTGGACTTCCCAGCCTTCAGAGCTACGAACAATAAATTTCTGTTCTTTATAAATTACCCAGACTCAGATATTTTATTATAGCAGCACAAAATTGTCTATGACAATTGTCTTCCATGAAAACTTGACTTATAAATCACAAGAGTAGCTTACGTATCATTGTGACTGTTATTCATGACATAACCCAAATAAATTTTGAAACTCAGGATGATACAGCCTCTTACAGTAGAAAATTTTGTTAATTTACTTTCTCATTGCTATCTTTTCCTTTATGACAATTTTGGTGGCCTCAAATTTCTTATTAATGTTTATGCATCTCTGCTCTAATTCCATATTGTAGAGCTTGACAATCAAGATCATTCACCTCATCTCCTTTATGAATTTATGACAGTTCACCACTTTATTCTCTCAGTCTTATTCTTCTAGATAGAGTTCATCCTACCAAAACAATCTTTGTATGTAAGCTCAAAATCAAATGAATTGAAAAATGTTTCTAAGTATGAGTAGGAGTGTGTGTGCATGTGTCTTGTGTATGTGTGTACTGTGTATGTGCATGCGTGCATGGGTTGTTATGGTAGGGGGGCTTAATTTTAGTGTCACCATTTAAAAAAATATGCTGTTTCCCTAGGAGAGCACAAAACATTGAGAAAGATTACTTTTTTTTGCTATGTTGCTAAAAATATATGCTACTTTATTGGAATTATTCAAATACTTCAAAAATATTTCACTGTATACATGTAATTTTTTCCCTCATTTATTTGAGATTGTATGTACATTTGTATTCATGACAAATTCACAAGGATTTGCATAAGTGTAATACAGGCATACGTGAACCATTCATTGTAAGGCATTCCCTCCTATGATTCCATAGTAGCTAATTCTGAGGAGGTATGACAGGGATATGTAAAATAATACTTACCCTTAGACTTTACCATAGACATGCCTGCAAAATTAAACACAATATGATAAACACTCTTTGCTATTTAATTGAAACTTGAGCTTATGTAACTTTTTAAAAGCTTTTAAATGAAAATATAAAGAAAGGGAATAACATAAAGAATTTGTTAATGAAAATGGTAGGACAACAAATGTTAAGGTCTTTCTCAACTTTAAAATTTTTCTTTTTTTTTTTAAGGTTCCCGAGATATCTTCATCCACCTCTGCAATTTTCAAGGATGAGTATGAAAGGGAGATATCTTGGCACACTTACCCACAACAGTATAGCTCCTGTGGATAGGTATCTTGCCACCAAAAGTGCAAAATAATAAATTGGAGGCCTAGGTTTTAGATTTTATAAAAGATGTGAGAAATGAGGATTCCTTTGATGTTCCTGAAGTCTTAACAATCTACCCTCCTCTCCTCTTACAACCAAGACTCTAATCCTAAGACATAATTACTGTTTCCTGATTTGATTTTCTTTCTTTCCTCTTTTTCCTTTCTCTCATTTCTGTTTTCCTTACTATGACTTATAAGAGTATTGTTTAGTCACAAACAATTTTTAGTTCGTTTGATGTCCCAAAGAACTAGTTATGCCCACAGTAAAAAATTACATCAGGAAGAATCTGGTGAGAATCCTTAGAAGAAAACTACAGAATTCTGAATTTAGGATTCTGATTCAATATATGGCAGACCCTTAACATACTGAAAAACTGGCTAATTTATTTAAAGTGCTATTGAGACTAATGTGACAGGACTATAGATTTTCTTTTTAGCTGTAAGAGATTTTGGAGACCAAAAATCACTATATTATACACTTTCAGAGTGAGAAAGGACCTTAAATGTCATCTAGTTCATATTACTCAATTGATATTTGAATTTCTCTGACTACCCTGAGAAGAGGGTATCAAGCATCTGCTTAAACACCTTTAGTGATAGGAAACTCACTACCTCTTGAAGCTGTCCATACCGTACTTGTATAGTTCTTGCTTATCCTTGTAAAATTTCACTTACACTGATTCAAAAAGCTATGCTGTAGTTTCATCTATTATTCTACCTCTTGAGGATACACAGAACACTCTATTCTCTGATTTTCATGATAGCCCTTCAACTATTTGAGGCCAATGTCCATCTTGTTCTTTAGTTTCCTCTTCTTGAGATTCCATGCTTCTTATATGGAATTGTTTTATGTCTCTTTACTATACTTGAGCTTATCTTATTTTAAATGCATGAGACCCAATATTTCATTGTATATAAAAAGAAAGGTAAAGATAAGATTCAAAATGGAAAGCATAAAAAAAGTTAAGTATACTGTGCATAATTATACCTAAAAATATAAATGTGACAAGCAGGGTGTGTTTTTGTTTGTTTGTCTGAGTTTTTTTTTTTTTTTTTGGCATGGATGATGGTAGTGTGTGAGCAGGGAGAAAGTGGGGAGGGAAGAAGAATGAAGTAATTACATATTGGCAGGAAGCTAATATATTATTTTAAGAGTTTATAAGTCAAGAAAGAGATGTATAAACATGATATTTTGAATTTTGGCAATAACCAGCAAAAATCCCACAAGGAGAAATGGTTAAAAGTAGTTATGGCTCTGAAACTGGGACTTGGGGTGGGGAGATAGACAGTTACTTTTTTTTCTATTGCACTCTTGTGTATTGTTTGAATCTTTGTCACTATGATCATATACAGTTCTGCAGTGCTTTATATGTAATTCAGAAATTTTAAAATCTCTTTAAAATAAAAGCTTTAAAAATATCATTTGGCCATTAAACCTGATTTAGCTGAATAATTTGGCAGCAAAATCTGAACTGATTTAAAGCTGTATATATAGTCTTCACTATTGGAAAGTAGTATGCATATTCATAAATTTTGCTCCAGAAATATTAATGTCTTTGATTAGGAGGTACTGTCCTAGACTCCACTAGGTATACTATATAATATACAGTGTATGACACAGTGTTTGCTTTTTAAACACTGAAAAAACCCAGAAAATTTGAAACATATCTGGCCTTAAAGTGTCCTGGATATAATATTGTGAGCCTGCAGTACTTCATTATATTAAAAAAATGATAGAGCCTCAAAACTGTGCACTATTGCTTTACATGTTCAGACCACAACAGAGTCTAGGTAATCACTTCCCCCAGTCTGTATATCATAATTTTATTAACACAGTCTATGAATAATCACAGCTGTTTTGTTTGTGCCACATTTACTGAATCATTCTTAGCTTACTGTATATTAAATTATGAAAGCTTCTTTACAAATGCCACTGTTGCTAAGCCATGTTCCCAAGAGTAATTTGGAAGATGAATGCTTATTCACTACAGGGTTATTATAGAGAACAAGCTCCTGGGAGCATTTAAAATATCATTCAGTATACCAAGATATGATTTCCAGACAAGATATTAATAACATGGTTCCTGCATTGTTACTGCTTTAATACAGTGTATAACACATTATGTATAGTACACTATCAAATTAAATATACTTGATTTGGAATTCTGAATCTGGTACTTACTATGGCTGTGACCTTGGGAAAATCATTTTAGTAAGTTCTAAATTGATTTTAGCTTGTATCATTATTATTGGGGTTGGAGGATTCTTTTACAAAATGAATTTTAACATACTAAGTATACCACAAAGAGTTGTTCTATATTCTTGCCCCAAGGTAGATGCATAATAAAGATAGATATTATTAATATGATAAATAATAACAACATAAAGCAGTGGTTGCCAAACTTAGCTGCACGTTAGAATCATATGAAGAACTTTTAAAAAATCCAGATTCCCAGGGTATATCTCAAATGGATATTTGAAGGTAGAAAGCACGTGATTCCTATATGTAGAAAAGTTTTGAAAACATTAATCTTAACTAAGAACTCTTTATAATTGCCATTGGAACATAGATTTCTTGTCATATTAAAGAATTTCATGCCTAATTTACTTGACAGCTGGGGTTACTAGGCTCTCTCAATAGGCTTTTCAAGTCCCAGTAAAGCATGGTTTTTGTTTATTTTTATAATTACTTACAAGTTTTTGGAAATTATTTTCCAGGAAGCTGGAAAAATGATGAGCCCATTTTTATTGTAAAGTGTGCCTCATATTATGGATATATTTGTATTGTTTTAAAATTAACAATGTGGACTTTAAAACATTAGTTACTTCAGCTATTGCTCATTTAATGCAATAAATGCAGTATTAAGACTCGTCAATAGCCTAGTCTTTCTTCTCTGGACATACTATTTTTATATAGAGTTTTCTTAGTTTTACATGACCTTTTAAAATACAGTATACTGAAATGAAGCC
The DNA here is from genome assembly GCF_000164805.1 of Carlito syrichta. Lineage (NCBI taxonomy): Eukaryota > Metazoa > Chordata > Mammalia > Primates > Tarsiidae > Carlito > Carlito syrichta. The sequence continues at coordinate 61,159 of NW_007190645.1, forward strand.
AATATTTCATCATGCCTCTCACTGAATATTGAAATTTCAGCATGTAAACTCAAATCACTTAAACCTTTAATAGTTGTGTCTCATTATTGATGTATGTGGAGCATATATTCCATCAGAACAACTATGTCTTTTTCAAATGCACTGATATCATTCCAAGTCATTTGTATCTTACATTTTTTACAGAAATTACAGGAATTTACAACTATTAATGTTAAATATACTTTTGTGGGGTTTTTGTTTTTTAAAAATTATTATGGATACATAATAGTTATACAAATTTATGAGACATGTGCTATTTTGATACAGGCACACAATGTGTAATGATCAATTTAGGTTAATTGTGGTATCCATCACCTTAAGAATGTATCATTTTTTTGTGTTAGGGACATTCTAATACCACTCTTTTAGTTACGTAAAAATATACAATAATGTATTATTAACTATAGCTGCCTTACTGTGCTACTGAAAACTAAATGTTATTCCTTCTATCTAACTGTACTTTTTTACCCATTAATCATTCATTCTTAATCCACTCCACCTCTATTACCCTTCCCAGTCTCTGGTAACCATCATTCTACTCTCTATCCCATGTTTATTTTTCTCTGACATATGAGTGAGAACATATGATGTTTACATTTATATTTATATGTCTGTCTTATTTCACTCAACATAATTGTCTTTCAGTTCCATCCATGTTGTTACACCAAGATAGAAAGTCAAGAACATTAGAGTTACTACCTCATCCGGTGCCTCCTAAAACTTCTTATGAACAGCAGGAGACTGTGGTATTTGAACTGTGACATGCTCCTGAACTCACTGTGACAGAAGCTCTAGTCTAAGCAAGTGTGGCAAAAAAGATGGGACTCTCTTTGTTGTCAGCTTTCAATCTAGTAATATGGTAGAGTGTCTCACCAGGCGGGGAGGTGACACATTTCTTGACCTACCAACTCCAAATTTAAGAGATTACATTTTTGGTGAATGGGGTCAAGAGGCTGTGGGCTACCTTCCTCCACTCAGCCCCCAGTCATAGGATGAAGGCTGTACCACAGACCTAGATAAACTTTCTCCCAGCTCACTCATGGGGAGAATATTCCACACCAAGATAGGAAAGCCAAGAACATTAGAGTTACCACTTCTTCCAGTGACTAGAGAGGTGACTCAGGGACTTTTTACTTGGGGAGAGACAACACATAAGAATAGAGTTCTGAAGCTCTCCCAGCTGCAATCTAAGTCATAGGGTCAGCTAGTTCATTGGAAATAAGGGAAAGAGACAGTTAAGAAGAACTCTTCTGGGTCAAAATATACCTTAAAGGTCAGGATTAAAAACAAACCCTGACGAAATTTAATTGGATTACACTGGGAGCAAATTATGTCCCAGGGCATTGTAAGAAACAAAATAGTAACCAGCCTGCAATTGACTGGGCGTTAATATAAAACAGATTAACAGAGATCAAGAAAAGATGTAATACGATACCCATGCTAAAAACACTGCCATTCCAGGGTGATAGTGTGCCCTTATGAGAAACAACATCAAAGGCTTCTCACCGCAGAGGAATTAGACTTCATTCAAATAGTCTATCCAGTCAATAAATAAATAAATAATAAAACAAAAACAAGTCTCAAAGGGAGGAGGAGAGTTACTCTTCAGAGTTGCTACAATATATTACTTAAAATACTTTTTATACAATATATTACCAAAAATAATTTTTTCAAACAAAAATGATAAGACATGCAAAGAAAATAGAAAGCTCAACACACACATACACAAAACTGTAGACAGCAGACACTCATTGTGAGAGGACCCAGATATCAGATTTAACAGAGAAAAAAATATAGTGGAAAAAATAATTAAAGGACTTAAAATGTTAAATTAGACAATGTTCACAAATTCTACATAAATCGGTTAGGAGGAATAGGGAAACAAAAATTCCCCTGAGACAGAGAAAACAAAGTATTATGGCAAACATAATGTGAAATATATTGATAATAACATCACATAGATGTAAATGGATTAAATAATCCAATCAAAGGCGGAGATTGTCAGGCTGGATTTAAGAAAAAATGCTTGACATACAAGTAGGTTGAAAGTTAAGGGATGGAGAAAGATATATCATACAACCATAATTAAGCTGGAGTTGCTATACTAAAATCAGAGAAAATACTCTAAAACAATTAATAATACTGGGATAAAAGGAAAATTTTATAATAATAGAAAGATCAATACATCAGGAAAATATAACTATTTTGAACACATATATACCAAAATAAAAAAATCACAAAACGGATGAAGTGACAGAATTAAAGAGAGAAATAGAGATTTCAACAATAATAGTTGGAAATTTGAATACTTCACCTTTTTATTTTATTTTTTTTAATTTTTAAAGGTGTAGGTTACAATTCAGGGTTAGGTATACAAATGTTCCGTATGCAGATACCCTTCTTAATGAGGTGTGCTCCTGCCTGGTGATGCCCACTACAGCCAATCCCACCTCCCACCCCCCGGCAGTTTCCCACTACTGCCAATCCTTTTCTTATATTATTACAATGATTACTTTCAATAATGGATGTACTATCTAGGCATAAGATCAATAAAGAAATAAAAGACGAACACTATATGCCAATTAGACCTAAGAAACATCTATGCAATATTCTAGCCAGTAACAGCAGAATACATTCTTCTTGAGTGGATGTTAAATATTCTCCAAGATAGGCTAAATTAGAAATTAAAAACTGAAATTAACAACTGACAGTAACTTGAGAAATTTGCAAATATTTGGAAATTAAATAATACACTCCTAAATAAACAATGGGTCAAAACTATACATTGCATGTATTGAAACATCACTGCAAAACACATGAATATGTACAATTATTATTTGTCAATTAAGTAAATAATAACAAAACTAGACATATATGGACAAAATAAATTACTGAATAATGATAAAGAAAAGAGAAATCACATGACAAATTAGAAAGTAATTTGGGTTGAATGAAAATGGAGACAAAATAAGAAAAATATGAAATCAAGTTAAAGCTATGCTTAGAGAGAGATTTATAGCTGTAAATACCTGTATTTAAAAAGAAGAAATAGCCGGGCTCGATGGCTCAGCCTGTAATCCCGCGTCTTTGCGAGGCTGAGGTGAGTGGATTGCCTGAGCCCGCGGGTTCGAGACCCGCCTGGGCAACTTGGCAAGACCTCATCTCTACAGTAAATCAAAAAATCAGCCAGGCGTGGTAGCGCATGCCTGTAATTCCCGCTACTTGGAAGGCTGAGGCGGAAGGATGCCAGAGCCCAGCAAGTCGAGGCTGCGGTAGCCGGAAGCGGCCAACGCACTCCAGTCTGGGCGATAGAGTGAAACTCCAACTCAAAAAAAAAAAAAAAAAAGAAGAAGAAATAACCCACTGACTTAGTCTTCTCCCTTAGATCACTAGAAAAAGAAGAGCAAACTGACTCCAAAGCAAGTGAAAGAAAGGAAAATGTAAGGATTAGAGTAGAAATTAATTAAATAGAGAATATAAAAATATTACACAAAAGCAATGAAGTCAAAAGTTTGTTCTTTAAAAAGATCATCAAAATTAATAAAAATTTGCCTACACTAGCTAAGAAAAGGAGATGACTCAAGTTACTAAAGTCTAGAATGAAACAGGAATGCTATGAACAACTATATGCCAACATATTAGATTATCTATATAAAATGAAAAAATTTCTAAGAAGACTAAAAAGAAAATCTGAATGGGTTTATAACAAATAAATAGATTAAATTATCTAGAAGACTATTAATTTTATTGGTCCTTGTAAAAAAAATAGATTTTTGTTTCATTTATTTTCTTTATTGATTTTTTGTTTTGAATTTCATTGAGTTCTGCTCTGATTTTAATTATTTTTTTTCTTCAGTTTACTTTGGATGATTTGCTTTTCTATTTCTAGTTTCTTAAGGGGTAAGCTTATATGATTAATTTTAGATCTTTTCTAGCATATGAATTCAATGCTATAAATATCCCTTTAAGCACTGTTTTTGTTGCATCTCACAAATAATGAGAAGTTGTGTTTCATTTAATCCAAAACACTTTTTAGATTTGTTCATTCACTCATGTGTTACTTAGAAGTGTGGTGTTTTTGTTTTGTTTTGTTTTGTTTTTTTGTTTTTTCTGTTTTTTTGAGTTGGAGTCTCACTCTGTTGCCCAGACTGGAGTGCAGTGGCCGCTCCCGGCCACCGCAGCCTCGACCTGCTGGGCTCTGGTGATCCTTCCGCCTCAGCCTTCCAAGTAGCCGGAATCACAGGCATGCACTACCACGCCCGGCTGATTTTTTAAATTCATTGTAGAGATGTCTCGCTGCCCAAGCAGGTCTCGAACCCGTGGGTTCAGGCAATCCACTCACCTCAGCCTCGCAAAGGCACGGGATTACAGGCTGAGTCACCGAGCCTGGCTAGAAGTGTAGTTTTTAATCTCTAGTATTTTGGGATTTTCTAGCAATCTTTCTGTTACTGATTTCTAGTTTAATTCCATTGAAATCTGAAAGTAGACATCGTACAATTTCTATTATTTTAAACTTGTTAGAGTGTGTTTGGTGGGCCATAATGAGGTCTATCTTGGTGAACATCTTATGGGAGCTTGAGAAGAATGTGTATTCTGCTATTGTCAGATGAAGTATGCTATAAATATCTATTATATCCACTGTCATGATGGTGTTTTTTGAGTTTAACTGTGTTCTTACTGATTTTCTGTCTGCTGGGTGTATTCATTTCTAGTAGAGGGGTGTTGAAGTTTCCAACTATAATAGTGGATTCATCTATTTCTGTTTAAGGCTCTATCAGTTTTTGTCCCATGTGTTTTGATTCTCTGTTGCTAGGTGCAGACATGTCAAAAATCATTATGTATTCTTGCAGAAATGACTTTTTTATCATTATGTAACACTGCTCTTCACCTCTGGTAACGTTCCTTCTATGAAGTCTTTGTTGTCTGAAATTCATATAGGTATTCCCACTTTCTTTTGATTTATGTTTGCATTGTTTATCCTTATTCATCCATTTACTTTTAATCTATATATTCCTTTATATTTAAAATGAAGTTATTATAGAACACATATAATTGAGTATTGTTTTTAATCCACACTAGCAATATCTGTGCTTTAATTGGTGCATTTAGACCACTAACATTCAAAGTGATTATTGATATAGTTGGATTAATATCTATCATATTCGTTACTGTGTTTTATTTGTTGACATTATTTTTAAACCTATTTTTAAATTTGTTTTGTGGTTTAAATTGAGCATTTTATTTAATTTCACTTTATTTCCTCACTTTGTGTATTGGTTGAACTTTTAAAACTTTTTTTTAAGTGGTTGCCGTATAGTTTGCAATATAGTTTGCCCTATAAGTTGCCCTATAGTTTGCAACCAGTCCAAGTTCATTTTCAAATAACACTATACCTCTTCACAGGCAGTGTGAGTACCTTATAATAAAATAATTCTAATCATTCTTCCCATCTCTTGTATAATTGCTATCATTCATTTCACTTATACATAAACATGCATAGGCATACATATATGCACATATAAGTATACATATTTGAAAGCATTGTTACTATTAATGCTACATTTTAAAATTTTATTTTATTATAGAGATGTGGGGTATAAGTAAGAATTAACCACACAAGTAGATTGCATGCAGGTGAAGTTTGAACCTCCAAATGGGCCTCACTTACCCTAGTTTGGGACCAGATACACTCTGTATTGTTAAATATCTCCCTTCCTCACTCCCTCCCCTGGCATTGCCCAGCAACTGCCAATCCCTCCCTTGTACTAATATGAATAATGTTCAGGTCCCACTTATGAGTGAGAACATGTGGTATTCGGTTATTTGTTTCTGTGATAGATCACTAAGTGTGATGGTTTCTAACTCCATCCAATTTGCTGCGAAGTCCACGATTTTGTTCTTTATGGCTGAGTAATAATTCATTGTGTATATGTACCACATTTTCTTTATCCTGTCTGCTTTCGTTGGGCAATAGGGTTGATTCCAAGTTTTTGTTATTGTGAACAATGCAGCTAAAAACATGTGTGGGCAGATGTCTTTTTTTGTACAACGATTTCTGTTTCTCTGGATATATTCCTAGGAGGAAGATTGCTGGATCACATGAAAGGACAATTTTTAGTTCTTTTTGGAATCACCACACTGCTTTCCATGGAGATTAAACTAGCTTGCACTCATACCAATAGTGTAGAAGCGTTCCCTTTTCTTTGCACCCATAGCATCAACTATTGTTTTTTGATTTAGTAATGATTGTCATCCTTACTGGTGTTAGGCGGTAACTCGTAGTTTTTATTTGCATTTCTCTGATGATTAGTGAGGCTGAACATTTTTTCATGTATCTGTTGGCTCCTTGTATATCTGCTTGTGCAAAGTGTCTATTCATGGTCTTTTCCCATTTTCCTTTCATCTCATTTGAGTCCCTTGAAGATACTGTATGTTAGGCCCTTGTCAGATAAATAAGTAACAATTTTGTTTTCCCATTATGCAGGTTGTATCCTCACTTGCCTGATGTTTTCTTTTGCGATGCAAAAGCTTTTCAGTTTGATGATGTCACACTTGTCTATCTTAGCTTTTATGGCATTTACTTTTGGGGACTTGGTCAAGAATTCATTACCTACTCTGATGTGCATAAGGGTGTTTCCTATGTTTTTTTCTAGAATTTTTGTAGTTTGAGGTTTTATATTGAAGTGTTTGATCCATTTTGCATTGATTTTTTGCATATGATTATAGGTAGGGGTCCAGTGTCATTCTTCTTCATTTGGTCAGTCAGTTTTCCCAGCACCATTTGCTAAATATAGTCTCCTTTCCCCAGTGATTGTTATTGGTGGCTTTGCAAAGATAAGTTGGTTGAGAGATCGTGCTTTTGGTTCTGGAATCTCCGTCCTGTTTCATTGGTCTATGTGGCTATTCTTGTACCAATACCAGGCTGTTTTAGTTATTGAAGACTTGTAATAAAATTTGAAGTTCGGAAGTGTGATACCTCCCACTTTGTTTCTTTTGCTGAGGATTGTTTTGGCTATTTGTGCTCTTTTCCATTTCTGTATGAATTTCTGTATTGTTATTTCTGGTCTGAGAAAAATAATATGAGTAATTTGATAGGTATTGTTCTGAATCTGTAGATTGCCTTGGGTAGAATGGATATCTTGACAATATTGATTCTTCCAAATTAATGAGCAAGGAATGCTTTTTCCATTTTTTGTGTTATCTTTGCTTTCTTTGAGCAGTGTTTTGTAGTTCTCATTGTAAAGGTCTTTCACTTCTCTTATTAGGTGCATGCCAAGGTATTTCATTTTTTGTGGCTACAGTGAATTTCTGAATTTATTTATACTTCCATAAGAATTATGAATTCCTGCATTGTCATTTCCAGGTCTAAGAAGAATGCGGCTGGCAATTTAATGGTTATTGTGTTAAATCTGTAGATTGCCTTGAGTAGGATGGACATCTTAACAATGTTGATTCTTCCAATCCATGAGCATGGAATATTTTTCCATTTGTTTGTGTCATGTTTGATTTCTTTGAACAGTATTTTGTAGTTTTCTTTTTTTCTTTTTTCTTTTTAATCAATATTTTTTATTATGATGTTGTGGGATACATTTAAGGGTTAGGTATACAAATAGGTTTCATTCAGGCACCCTGTTGATAAGAGGTGTTTCCCCGTCCCCAGACAGATATTTGCTACCGTTGATCCCATC
>NW_007190645.1:69472-71258 GCF_000164805.1 Carlito syrichta
TTTTCGCCACACCCTCTCCAGCAACTGTTATTTTTTGAGTTGTTGATAATTGCCATTCTGGCTAGAGTTAGGTGGTATCTCAGTGTGGTTTTGATTTGCATCACCAAGATGATTAGTGAGGTTGAACATTTTTTTATGTGTCTGTTGGCTGCTCGGATATCTTCCTTTGTGAAGTGTCTGTTCATATCTTTTGCCCATTTTATAATGGGGTTGTTTGTTTTTTTCTTTTCAGCACGTTTGAGTTCCTTGTAGATCAAAGATGTTAAGGCTTTGTCTGACCTGGTGTAGGCAAATACACTTTCCCAGTCTGTAGGCTGTCTCCCTGCTCTCTTGATGGTTTCTTTGGCTTTGCAGAGACTTGTCAGCTTAATAAGGTCCCACTTGTCTATCTTCTCTCTTATGACCTGTGGGTTTCAGGTTTTGTTCAGGAATTGGAGGACAGTTCCGATTTCCATGAGGGTATGTCCTTCATTTTCTAAGGTTCTTATGGTTTGAGGCTTTACATTTAGGTCTCTGATCCATTTGGAGTTAACCTTTGTGCATGGGGATAGATAGGGGTCCTGTTTCAATCTTCTGCATGTGGGCAGCCAGTTTTTTCAGCACCATTTACTGAATAGGTTCTCCTCTCCCCAGTGGTAGGTGGTGGAGCCTTTGTCAAAGATGAGTTGGTTGAGAAATTGAGGTTTTGCTTCTGGAATCTCAATTCTATTCCATTGATCTATATGCCTATTCCTATACCAATACCAAGCTGTTTTGATAATTGTTGGTTTATACTAAAGTTTGAAGTCTGGTAATGTGATACCACCTGCTTTGCTTTTTTTGCTGAGGATCGTTCTGGCTATTCTTGGATGTTTGTGTTTCCATATGAATTCCTGTGTTGTTTTTTCTAGGTCTGAGAAGAATGTTGCTGGTAATTTGATGGGTATTGCATTGAACTTGTAGATTGCCTTAGGTAAGATGGACATCTTCAAAACGTTGATTCTTGTAATCCATGAGCATGGGATATTTTTCCACTTGTTTGTGTCAACTTCGATTTCTTTGAGCAGTGTTTTGTAATTTTCATTGTAAAGGTCTTTCACGTCTCTGGTTAGGAAGATGCCAAGGTATTTCATTTTTTTGTGGCTATTGTGAATGGAATTGTATTTTTTATTTGGGTTTCTGTTTGTTTATTATCAGTGTAGAGAGATGCGGTTGTCTTTTGTGCATTTATTTTGTATCCTGAGACTTCGTCAAAGGCCTTTATCAGTGTAAGCAGGTTTTTGACAGATTCTCTTGGGTTTTCAAGGTACACAATCATATCATCTGCAAAGAGAGATAACTTGACTTCCTCTTTTCCTATTTGGATACCCCTGATTGCCTTCTCTTCTCTGATTGATTGAGCCAGGACTTCCAATATTATTTTGAACAGGAGGGGTGAGAGTGGGTATCCTTGTCTTGTTCCAGTAATCAGGGAAAATGGTTCCAATTTTTGTCTGTTTAGGAGTATGCTGGCTGTGGGTTTCTCATACATGGCTTTTACTATTTTGAGGTATGTTCCCTGTATGCCTAGATGTTCAAGTGTTTTTATCAAGAAGGGGTGCTGCATTTTATCAAAAATTTTTTCTGCTTCTAATGATATAATCATGTCGTTTTTGATTTGACATCTGTTGATGTATTTAATTACAATTTTGGTTTTATGAATGTTGAACCAATCTTGCATCCCAGGAATAAAGCCTACTTGGTCATGATGGATGATTTTTGAGATGTATTGTTGAATTCGGTTTGCTAGGATCTTGTTGAGAATTTT
>NW_007190645.1:71606-104558 GCF_000164805.1 Carlito syrichta
TTTTCAAGTTTGTTTCCATACAAGTGTACATAGTAGTCTCTAATGATCTTTTGTATTTCTTCAGGGTCACATGTGACTCCATCTTTTGTGTTTCTGATTGTGCTTATTTGGGTTTTTTCTTTTTTTTTTCTTGGTCAGTGTAGCTAGGGGACCATCAATCTTGTTTATTCTTTCGAAGAATCAGCTTTTTGTTTCATTGATTTTTTGTATTATCTATTTGTCTTCTATGTCCTGGATTTGGGCTTTTATTTTGGTGATCTGGATTCTTCTGCTGAAATTAGGGTTTTTGTGGTCTTGCTTTTCCAGCTTCCTTAGGTGACTTGTTAGGCTGTTAATTTGTGTTCCTTCCATTTTCTTCATGTGTGCTTGTAGGGATATAAATTCCCCTCTAACTACAGCTTTTAAGGTGTCCCAGAGATTTTGGTAAGATGTTTCTTCATTTTCATTTTTTCTCAGTTATCTTTTGATCTCTGTTTTGATTTCATCTCTGTTTTGACCCAGGAGTTGTTTAGCATCATGCTGTTTAGTGTCCATGTCTTTGTGGTTTTTGGCGGGACTTTGTTGGTGTCAATGTTTATTTTTATTCCACTGTTGTCTGAGAAGGTGCATGGTAGAATTTCAGTCCTTTTAAATTTGCTTATGCTTGATTTATGGCCAATTATGTGGTTGATCTTAGAACAAGTTCCATGCGGTGATGAGTAGAATGTGTATTCTGTGGTCTTTGGATGGAGTGTTCTATAGGTATCAACTAAGTCCATTTGGTCTAGAGTCACATTGAGGTTCCTGATCTCCTTGCTGATTTTTTGACTTGATGATCTGTCTAGGGTTGTGAGTGGGGTATTAAAGTCCCCAGTTATGATGGTGTTAGAGTCAATATCTTTCTTTAGTTTTCCTAGAAGTTGCTTTATGAAAGTTGGCTCACCTATGTTGGGTGCATATATGTTTAGGATAGATATTTCTTGTTGATGGAGTGAACCTTTTATCATTATGTAGTGACCCTCTGTATCTTTTTTAATTTTTGATAGCTTAAATGGTATTTTGTCTGAAATTAAGATCGCGACTCCTCCTTTCTTTTGTGTTCCATGTGCCTGAAAATTTGTTTCCCATCCTCTTAGTTTGAGTCTGTGTATGTCCTTTCTAGTGAGATGGGTCTCTTGAAGGCAGTATATTGTTGCCTGGTGATATTTTATCCATTTTACCATTCTATGTCTTTTCAGTGGTGCGTTTAGTTCATTCACATTTAGGCTAATTATTGAAATGTGAGAGTTCGTCTCTTTCATAGAGTTCTTATATAGTAGGTGTTCTTCCACGTGGGTTTCTTTTTTTTGTCTTTCTTTTGGTTTTGGGGTTGGTTCATGTATATTTTTTCTTTTCCCTGTACTCTTGTGAAGAATGTTCTTCTTTTCCCCTTTTCTTCTGTGTTTAGTACTTTCTTAAGTGTTTCATGTAGAGGTAGTTTGGTGGCAGCATAAGTTCTTAGGGATTGGATATCTGGGAAAGATTTTAAATCTCCCTCGCTGATGAAGCTTACCTTGGCTGGGGAGATTATTCTTGGTTGAAATTGTTTATCTTTTAGGACTTTGAAGATAGAACTCCAAGCTCTCCTAGCCTGTAGGGTTTCTGTAGATAAGTCTGCTGCTATTCTGATTGGTCTTCCATGATAGGTGATCTGGCCTTTTTCTCTTGCTGCCTTTAGGACTTTTTCTTTTATGCATACTTTATTTAGGTGAATTATTGTGTGTCTAGGTGTTGGTCTTCTCATTTGTTGTCTTGCAGGGGTTCTCTGAACCTCTTGTGTTTGAATTTTTGCATCACTGATTAAATAAGGGAAATTTTCTTGAATGATCTCATGGAAAGTTTGTTCCAGTGTGGTCTCTGTCTCTCTTACTGCCTCAGGAAGGCCAATTACTCTTAGGTTTGGTCGCTTGAAGTAATCGCTCATCTCTTGAATGTTTTTTTCTGACTTTTTGAGTTTGTTGTCTGTGTTTTTAAGAGTTTGGATTAGTTCTATATTTTGGTCCTCAAGCTCTGAGATTCTTTCTTCTGCTTGGGTAATTCTGCTTTCCATGCTTATCAGTTTGTTATTTATTTCATTCACACTGTTCTTTATTACTGTTATCTCAGATATCAGCTCCTCATAGTTTCTTCTTGTGTCTCCTCAATTCGTTTTAATCTCTCCATTAATGTCTTGATATCTAGGTTTGTAGTTTGATACCCTTCATTCTGGGAGCTCTTCATTGTTTGCATTCCGAAGTCAGTTTTCTCAGTGTCTGCCCTCCCAGGGGTTGGGGAGAGACCCATGCTCTTCTTTGGTTTTTCTTCATTAGTGTAGATTTTTCTCTCTCCCCCTTTCCCTCCTCTTCTTTAATTGTTTTTGAGGGAAGGTGGGTTTGCTTTTATTTCTCTTCTGCAATATTCAGTTCTTCCTTATAAGGGTCTTCTGACTTTATTCACTTTTGAGATTGGAGTGTAGGCTGTAATCTGTACTTTTTGCAGTTTTGAGGTTTAATTGAGACAGAAACTGTGATTCAGAATGTATATGCTGATTCTAGCATCCACAAAAAGGAGTATGAGCACATTGGAACCTATTTCCTTCTGTCTTACAATCTGTCTGTTCATCAGTATGTAGTCTAGGTTCCTAGATTAAAATGGGGGTATAAAAGAGGAAAATAATGGAGGAAGGGGGGTCAATAGGAAGTTTGAGAGAGAGAAGAGCAAGAGGGAAAACAGACATACATACCAATTATCAGGTGAGAAAGAGACACAAGGCCGGAAATAAGTGAAAAAAGACACGTAAGAAAGATTCCCTAAAGAATACTGATAGCTACACAGAGACAGACCAATATAATCATGAAATAGTGTAAATCAGAATGCAAACAACGAATGTGATCAAAATAAACCGTCAAAATGATAAAATCATAAGTCACAATAAGAGATCAGACTAAAATCACTTCAGCTCTGATCTCTGGCCTCTTGCCTTTGTTTTTCATTGCAGGCAGCTAGGTTTACTCACAGCTTGGGTTTGGCTGCCTTTTATCTGATTCAGCTTAGGGGTGGGGCTTTGTCTCCTGCATAGCAATGTTAACTTAGGAACCAAGGTGGAGTTTGTTGATAGGTGGGCAGGGCAATGGGAACCTCTGCCTGGAGAAAGGTGGAGTCAGATTCTCTTTTGTAGATCCATTTCTCTCCACTTGTCTGGGCCCCTAAGCTTGAGTGCCTCAGCCAGGGTGGGCCCAGATCTCCAGAGCTCCAAAGCTCCAATGGGCAGGTGGTGAGTGACGAGAGTGGCCCTGGGCCCCTCACAGGGTACTTCAGCCAGGAATAGGACCAGTGTCTCTGAGGGGCGGGTGCCCAGAGCCTCCCTGAGTGATCAGTGGCTTGGTGCTGGGTGCCGGGCGAGAGACTATGTAGCCAGGGAGCTAGATGAGACCCAAGACTCCCACACATGTGGTGGAACAGCAGCAGTAGGGGGCCGCAATATCCGGGCCTGCATGGACCAAAGGTCCCCAGGCCTCGGACCAGTGTGGCTGGTGGTGGACTGGGGGATGGGGGAAGAAAAGTAAGAGTTTTTTTGGGAACTCATGTTCAGAGAATCTCAGAAGTTCACCTATCCTGTCACCATCTTGTTCCCCCTCCTGTAGTTTTCATTGTAAAGATATTTCATGTCTCTGGTTTGGAAGATGCCAAGGTATTTTTTTTTTCTGGCTATTGTGAATGGGATTGTACTTTTTATTTGGGTTTCTGTTTGTTTGTTGTTGGTGAATAAAAATGTGACCATCTTTTGCACATTGATTTTATGCCCTGAGATTTTGTCAAAGACCTTTATCAGTGCAAGGAGGTTTTTGACAGATTTTCTTGGGTTTTTGAGGTATAGAATCACGCCGTCTGCAAAGAGTGATAGCTTGTCTTCCTCTTTTCCTATTTGGGTACGACTGATCTCCTTCTATTGTCTGATTGCTTTAGATAAGACTCCCAAAACTTTGTTGAAAGGGAGGAGTAAGAGTGTGTATCCTTGCCTTGTTCCAGTTTTCAGGGAAAATCATTCCAATTTCTGTTTAGCAGCATGCTAACTGTGGGTTTCTCATAGATGACTCTTACTATTTTGAGGTATGTACCATCTATGCCTAGATGTTTGAGGGTTTTCTTTTATCAAGAAGGGGTACTGGATTTTATCAAAAGGTTTTTCCATGTCTAATGATAAAATTATGTGGTTTTTTTTGTTTTTTTTTTTTGAGTTGGAGTCTCACTCTGTCATCCAGACTGGAGTGCAGTGGCCGCTCCTGGCCATCGTAGCCTCGACCTGCTGGGCTCCAGCAATCCTTCCACTTCAGCCTTCCAAGTAGCCAGAATTACAGGCATGCACTACCACGCCCAGCTGATTTTTTGATTTATTGTAGAGATGAGGTCTCGCTGCCCAGGTGGGTCTTGAACCTGTGGGGTCAGGCAATCCACTCACCTCAGCCTCCCAAAGGCGTGGGATTATAGGCTGAGCCACTGAACACGTTGGTTTTTGTTTTTACATCTGTTGATGTATTTAGTTATGTTTATAGTCTTACAAAGGTTGAACTAGCCCTGCATCTTGGGGATGAAGCCTACTTGGTTGTGGTGGATGATTTTTGAGATGTGTTTTGAATCTGATTTGCTAGGATCTTGTTGAGAATTTTAGCATCTATGTTCATCAAGTATACTGGCCTGTAGTTCTCTTTCTTTTTAGATCTTTACCTGGCATTATGTGAATTTTTTTTTTTTTTTGGTATTTATCCTGCTTGATATTCTCTGATCATCCTGGATTTGTGGTTTGGTGTTTGACATTAATCTGGGGAACTTTTTCAGTCACTGTTACTTCAAATATTTCTCTGTTTCATTCATTCTTATCTTTCTTGTATTTCTATTTTGTGTATGTTAACTATTTGGTAGTTTCCCTCGGTTCTTGGATTTTTTTTCTTCAGTATTTTTTTCTCTTTGCATTTCAGTTTAGGATTGTATTGAGATATCCTCAAGGCGAGATATTTTTTCCTTAGCTGTGTCCAGTCTACTAATAATTTTATTAAAGGCACTTTTTATTTCTATCACAGTGTTTTTTGTTTTTAGAATTTTTTGTTCTTTCTTAGAATTTTTTATCTCTATGTTTACATTGATTATCTATTTTTGCATGCTATCTTCTTTACCCATTATAGCCTTTAGCATATTAATAATATTAGTTTCAAATTCCTGGTCAATTATAATGATCCTGCCATATTTGAGTAAGGTTGTGATGCTCCATTTACCCTTAAAACTGTATTTTTTGCTTTTTATAATGTATTGTATTTTCTCTTGATAGCCAGTCATGATGTATTTCTTAAAAGGACTACTGTAAACAGGCCTTTAGAAATGTGAAGGTAAGGTGCGGAGGAAGGCAAATAATTCTATACTTTTATAATATTTATCAATCTTTTTGTTTTCCTGTGCCTCTGGACCATGAAATTCACTAGTGTTTCTGCATTCCTCTCCTACCCCTTTGGTGGGGTTGGATGTCTAACGTAGGCTGGAGTTGGGTATTTTTTTTTCCCCCAGGTCAGTTAGGCTTTTAAAAAAGAACCAGTAGGTTAGGATCTGATTAACTACTTTTTTCTGAGGGAAGACCTTGTTAAGAAGAATAGAATGAGAATGAGAATCAGATTGATTTCTTCTCTTTCTACCCACACTGGAAACATGAGGAGATTTTTCTCTGGTATTAATGATAAAAACCTGGTTTAGCTTCAGGACATAAAATTCAAAAAAGTGTGAAGCCCCATTATGACTATGACTGGTTATGCCTAGAGTTTTTGTCTCTCAAAGATGTCCACACTGAGTCTCCAGAATTTGTGAATTATAGTTTTTGTTTTTCTATCATAGAACTGCATTTTGCAGAGCTATCAGCCTGTAGTTTTCTGCTTCAGTATGTTGTGATTCTTTGTATTCACCTGTCAGTCTTTCCAATTTTGGGAACAACATTTCACCCTGTGATCTTACTTCTTTTACAGATACAAGAAGAGTTGTTGATTTTTCCATTTCTTCACCTCTTTATCAGTTATTATGACAGAGTGATAGCTTCCAAGTTTCTTACATGTTAGACCAGTAATCAAAATTCTGTCATTTTATTTTGCAATTGGATTGTTTACTTTTTAACTACTGAAGTTTTGAGAGTTCTTTATAAATTTTGTTGTCAGTGTTTTGTCCGATATGTGATTTGCTGATATACACTCTCAGTCTGTAGCTTGTATTTTCATTCTGACAGGCTATTTTACAGTGAAAATTCTTTCAAATTGATGAAGTTCAATTTATCAATTTTTCGTTTTATGGATTGTGCTTTTGGCAAAACAAAACAAAACAAAACAAAAAACAACAAAAAACAAACAAAAATAAACTAAGAACTTTTAATCTACCTTTAGATCCCTAACAATTTCTCCTTTCCCCCCAAAAGTCTAATAGCTTTGCATTTTAAATTTAGGTTTTGATCAATTTTTAGTTAATTTTGGATAAGGTATGAGATAAGTCTTGTCTTTATTTTTGTTTTGTCTATGGATGAGTAATTACTTCAGTACCATTTGTTGTAAGTGTTAACTTTTTCCCACTGATTTGCTTTTGCATCTTCATAAAAAAATTAATTGGATTCCTTTGTTTCTATCTATTTCTGGGTCTTTTGTGTTCTGTTGATCTTTATGCCTATCCTTCTGGCAATACCACAAAGTGTTGATTACTATAGCCACATTTTAAGTAATGAGATCAAGTAGACTAATTCCTTTCACTTTGTTATTTTTCAAATTTTTTAGCCATCTTAATTGTTTTAATTTTTATAGAAGTTGTAGAATTGCCTTATTTACATCTATAACAATTCTTACTGAGATTTGGATTATGATTGCTTCAAGCTTGTTTATTAATCTGGGAAAATTATCATTTTTATTTTGTTGAATGTTCTGATCTATGAACTGTTTGTTTTTCCATTTATTTTTATATTATTTTATTTTTTAGAATACAAGTCATACACATGCTTTCTTAGACTAACAACTAAATAGTTCTCTTTTATTAACTTTTAATTTTTTTATTTTGAAGATGTGGGGTGCAATTAAGGGTTAGGCATAAAAATGTTCATTATGCAGGTACCTTTGTTAATGAGGTGTGCTCCCCTCCCTCAGTAGATTCCCACTACTGCCAATCCCCCTTCCCTGCCTCCCTCCTGGCAGTTTCCCACTACTGCCAATTCTTTTCTTATAATATTACAATAATTGTTCAAGGTCTGCTTATGAGTGAGAACATGTGACACTCAGTTCTTTGTTTCTGTGAAATATCACTCAGTATTATAGACTCTAAGTCCATACAGGTTGCTGTGAAGTTCATGATTTTGTTCTTTTTTATGGCTGTATAATATTTTATCATGCATATGTACTACACTTTTTTATCCAGTCCTCTTTTGGTGGGCAGCATGGTTGGTTCCATGTTTTTGCTACTGTGAACAATGTTGCGATAAACATATGTGTGCAGTATCTTTTTCATAGAGTGATTTGAGTTCTTCTTGGTATAGTCCCAGGAGGGGAATTGCGGGGTTGTATGGATAGTTGATTTTTAGATCTTTTGGGAATTGCCACAGAGGCTGTACTAGTTTGCACTCCCACCAACAGTGTAGAAGTGTTCCCCTTCACTGCATCCTCTCCAACATCTGTTGTTTTTTGAGTTATTGACAATAGCCATCCTGTTGAGAAATCACAGCCAGCATACTGCTAAACAGACAGTAATTGGAACCATTTCCCCTGAAAAACTGGAATAAGAAAAAGATGCCCACTCTCACTTCTCCTTTTCAACATAGTTTTGGAAGTCCTAGCTAGAGCAATCAGACAAGAGAAGAAGATCAGGGGTATCTAAATAGGACAAGTGGAAGTCAAGTTATCCCTCTTTGCAGATGATATGATTCTATACCTCAAAAATCCCAGAGAATCTGTCAAAAGCCTCCTTGAACAGATGAAGGACTTTGGCAAAGTCTCAGAGTATAAAATCAATTTGCAAAAGACAGTTGCATTTCTATACACCAACAACAAACAAACAGAAACGCAAATAAAAAGCACAATCCCATTCACAATAGCCAGAAGAAAAAAAAAAAAGAAATACCTTGGCATCTTCCAAACCAGAGACATGAAAGACCTTTACAATGAAAACTACAAAAGATTGTTCCAAGAAATCAAACATGACACAAACAAATAGAAAAATATTCCATGCTCATGGATTGGAAGAATCAACATTGTTAAGATGTTCATCCTGCCCAAGGCAATCTATAGATTTAATGCAATACCCATTAAATTACCAGCAGCATTTTTCTCAGACCTAGTTCTCATTTTTTTTAAGCCACTATAAATAATATTGTATTTTTAATTTTGGTGTCCACATGTTTATTACTAGTGTATATAAATAAAGTTTACTTTTGTGTTTTGATCTTATATCTTACAGCCTTATTGAACTCATTTATTAATTCTAGAAATATTTTAAAATTAGATTCATTGGTATTTCCTATGTAAATAGTCATGACATCTGCAAACAGGAAAGTGTATTTCTTCTCTTTTGATCCATATGACTTTTATTTGCTTCTTTTGCCTTGTTGCATGTCTAGAACCTCAAGTCCTATACTGAGTAAAAGTGATGAGAGCAGAAATCCTTACCTTGTTCCCAAGTAAGGAGAAAAGCATTTAGTCATTCACCATAAGGTATAACAGTCGCTGTAGTATTTTATTTTTTATTTTTTGTAGATGATCTTTAACAAGTTGAGGAAGCTGCACTATATTTCTGTTTTCTGAGAGTTGTTCATTATGAATGAGCATTCCATTTTCTCAAATGCTTTTTTTTGCATTGATTGATATGATAATACAATTTTTCTTCTTTAACTTGTTAATGTGGTGGATTAGATTGGTTGATTTTTGATCATTGAACCAGCCTTGCACCATTAGTGCTTCTCATTAGAGACATGATGAGAACTCTAGTAGCCATTTGAATTGTTTATTCTATATAGGTAAAGTGTCATTTTTTTCTGTCTGCTTTCCAGATGTTTTCTTTTTTTTTTACTCTTTTAATTTTTTTAAAAACTGTGGGGTACAATTCAGGGTGAGGTATGCAAATATTCATTGTGCAGTTACCCTTGTTGATGAGGTGTGCCCCCCTATTCCAGGCAGATATCAACTACTGTCAATCCCCACCCCATCCTTCCCACAGTTTCCTGCTACTGTCAATCCTTTTCTTATAGTATTACAGTAATTGTTTAAGGTCCACTTATGAGCGAGAACATGTGATACTCAGCTCTTTGTTTCTGTGAGAGATCACTCAGTATTCTAAACTCTAATTCCATCCAGGTGCCTGCGAAGTTCATGATTTTGTTCTTCTTTATGGCTGTGTAATATTCCATTGTATATAGGTACTACATTTTAAAAAATCTAGTCCTCTTTTGATGGGCAGCACAGATGGTTCCATGTTCTTGCTATTGTGAACAATGCTGTGATAAACATATGTGTGCAGGTATCTTTTTTACAGAGTTATTTGAGTTCTTCCAGGTATATTCCTAGCAGGGGGATTGTGGGGTCATATGGAAGGTCTATTTTTAGAACTTTTAGGAATTGCCACACTGATTTCCACAGAGACTGAACAAGTTTGCACTCCCACCAACAGTGCAGAAGTGTTCCCTTTTCACCACATCCTCTCCAGCATCTGTTATTTTTTGAGTTATTAATGATGGTCATTCTGACTGGAGTTAGGTGGTATCTCAGTGTAGTTTTAATTTGCATCTCCTTGATGACTAGTGAGGCTGAACAATTTTTTCTTATTCCTTATAGGTATGGTGTCATTTTTCTCTGGCTGCTTTCCAGATGTTTTCTTTGCCTTTGTTTTTAGAAGTTTTATTTATTCTAGCTTGGCATGTATTTGAGGGGTTTATCCTGATTATTGTTCAGTTTCTTGAATCTGTAGGTTTACATCTTTTGCCAAATTTTTCAAAATTTTAGCAATTATTTTTTAAGTACTTTTTTTTAGCCTCATTGTCTTTTTCCTTCCCTTATGGGACTATAATATCTGGAAGGTTAGATTTTTAAAAATAGTTTTACAGGTTTCTGTAGCTCTGATTATTTATTTGTAGTCTGCTTTATCATTGTTGCTCAGATTGGGTGACTTCTATTGCTCTAGTCTTCAATTCTTTTGTTCTTTTCTTTATTCCTTCCATTTGTGCTGCTGAACTCATCTACTGAGATCATTTTAGTTATTGTATTTTTAAGTCTAAAATTTTCATTTGGCTTATCCTTATGTTTTGATGTTTTGCTACTGATATTTTCTATTTCTATGCTGAGTTTTTCTTTTTGGGGGTTTTACACATATTTGTAACTGTTCAATAAAGCTTACTAGGACTGTTTTAAAATTGCTGTCAGATAATTCTAACATTGTGCCATCTCTGAGTTAACATGTATTAATTATCTTTTTTATTCATCTCAATATTCCTGATTCTTGTTATTATGAGTGATTTTTAAAATTAACATTTGAATACTTTGGGTTTTATGTTTTGAGACTTCAATGATATATAAATTATGTTTAGCAGCTTTTGTTGAATTTTTCTGATACCACCCTGGCATGTCACTAGGGAGCACAACCTTGTTGCTTGTCAGGTGACTCTCAAAATATGTTTCCTCATCACTGCTGAGTAAGGGTGAACAAGCCAGCTTTCTACATGGTCTACAATAACATGGTGGTGTGGGAGTGATCTTGTTAAAGTTGGGCAGTGTTGAAATTATTGACTTCCCACTAGATCTTTTCTGACACCATCTCTGTGAAGAGAGGGAGAGCTACTTCATTACTTTTCAGTGAAAATGGAATTGTAAGCCTTCCACTTGGCTTCCACTGACACCGTGGGGTAGGTTCCTCCCCCACCCCCGTTTTTTACCAGAGGCAAGATAAAAGTTCAGCATCTCTATGTGATATTCTCTGATACTACTCCAGGCTTGTACTTTGGGCACCTTGTTACATCCTGTTAAGAATGGAGATTAATTTTCCCACTCAAATTTTGCTTATGTTAGTAGTGGTGAGTCTAGCACTACCATCAAATATATGTTTTCTCTGTGATGTTTGGCTGGGCTAGAATAGTTATTGTCGAAACATATTCTATCTAGGCTGCTTCTTTCTTGGCTCTTTGACTAGACACAGCCAACTTTTGGTGGAGGAGGGGTTGCTCTTAAATTTGTGCTGTTGATATTAACATACTACTAGCTTCTTGAGCTCAGTATATATAAAGTAAAATGAGTACCCAGGGAATTCATTACTGTGTTATTC
This sequence comes from Carlito syrichta, assembly GCF_000164805.1. Classification (NCBI taxonomy): domain Eukaryota; kingdom Metazoa; phylum Chordata; class Mammalia; order Primates; family Tarsiidae; genus Carlito; species Carlito syrichta. The sequence goes on from NW_007190645.1 coordinate 82,914, forward strand.
CTTGTTTCCCAAAATATTTAGTTAGTTTGTCATCTTCTCTCAACATTTTAGTGAATTATGTTTGTATCATATATAATGTTCAGCATTTTTAAGTGTACTTTGTGGGATAAATAGAGAAAAGTACATCATCTCCATATTTTTGAACATGGAATTGATCCAGCAATTTTACCCCTAGGTATTTATTAGAGATAAATGAAAACATGTTCATGCAAAGATTTGTGCACAAATCTTTATAGTAGCTCAATTTATAAGACATAAAAACTGGAGCTTATCAAATTCCCATTAACATGTGAAGGAGTAAATGAAATGTTATACATTCATATTATTGAATATAATTTAAAAAGTAAAATATCTCTCTGGAAATATCAAGTGTGGGAAAAATTGCAGGGGAAGATGAAAACTTGGACATACTAGTGAAAATATATAAATCGTTATAATTTTGGGGGAAAATGGAATAAACTTAAATTTGAGTAAAATTTAAATTGTTAATTTTTGCTTCTAGATACCCTAGGAAATCTCTTGTAAATGTACATAAGGAGATGTGTGCACGGATACTTAATATAGCACTGTTTATAATGGACAGAAATTGAAAACAATTTGAAAATCCATCAATAGTAGATCAGATAAATTGTGGTATATTGGTGAATTAAATCTAATTATCTTATAACTTGAAGTTCAAAAAACTTATCAAGTAAAAAAAGTTGGAGAGTTACATATGCAAATTATAGTAGTGGTGTATAAGTTTAATATTATACACAACTACGATTTTTTATTATAAAGATGTGGCGTACAATTCAGAGTTAGGTATATAAACGTTGATTATGCAGTTACCCTTGTTGAAGAGGTGTGCCCTTCCCTCCCCAGCAGTTTCCTTCAACTGCCAATCCCACTCTCCCTCCTCTGAGAGTTTCTCACTACTGCCAGTCCCTTTCTTATAGTATTATACATAACTATTCTTAAACTAATTTTATTACAACGTCAGATAGGACATAAATGTATGTGATCCATATAAAAAATAAAAATACACCTGGAATTTACATAAGTGATTGTAGCTAATCTGAGGGGAAAAATATAAATGAACCTAAACCTAAATGATCTCTTTTTTGAAAGTAAATGTTTTCCAGATTTTACATTTGTAGGCATTTACTGTGTTGTTCTCTAATATGTGTTTTTATTTATTCATAATTAAGAAGGGAAATATTTAGGAAATTATAACTAGGTAGAGCTTTCCAAAATGAGGAAATCATATGTACAAAAATGATGAAGCATATTTGGTAACTTGTAAGATGTCTAAGCTGAGTAAAGGACACAAAAGCCTTGAGTAAAGAGAAAATCATGAAGGACCTTGTATGGCATACTGAGGGGTATGTCATGATGAGGACTACGTAGATTTTTCTTTAAGGCAGTGAGGCACCATTGAAGGCTTTGAAAAATAGGAATTACATAGTGCATGCATGCTGTAAAGGCATATTTAAGTGCTATGATGTTAGTAAGGGGTGTAAAAGGAAAGGGAGTCAAATAAAACAAGATGCAACAAAAATTATTTGTTTTTCACAAGTAACAGTAAATGCTAAAAGTAAAGTCTTGCTGGCATGCAGGATCCATGAAGGCAGGACATCTGTACTTTGCTTAGTATGTGCTCCAGAGCAGAGTGGTATGAATGAATAGATATTCAGTAGTTATAGTGGCTAGCTTCCGGAAGAGTTCATGGTTGGATTTTTATTGTGGGAAGTTTTATTTCAGAGATGATTTGCTACATAGTAGGCTTAGATCTTCATAGTGCAAATTATCAGAGCGATCTGGATGTTTAAATTTGCTGACTGGCGGGTTAAATGTCCACCTGCTTGACTGGATTTAGTATGACCAGTTTTGGTAAAAAGTTTATTACATTACAACGTCAGATAGGTCACTTGTTGAATTAAAGTAATCTATATTTTGACAAGCATTTGAGCCAAATTGACAATCACAACAGGCTGTCTTGGTGGTATAAATTGAACAAAGATTTACTGGGTAAACACTAAAAAACAATGTTATTTAACCCATGTCTAGAAAAATGTAAAGCTTCATCTGTGGGAGATTGGGGCCAAGCAATTCCAAATCTCACTGTATCCTCATTTTCATTCATGTTGCATGTTTTCCATGTAATGCTAACATTTTAAAATTTGCCCTTCAAAATAGAAAAAAAATGGTTACTAAAATTTATAATTAACTGGTACACAGATAAGGGGTGAGTATTGGATGGTTTACACTCAGGTAAGTTTCAAAAAATATTTGAAAGCTAACCAATTTATTTTTACTGTCAACTGATCAAATAATGTTTGTTCAGTTTGGAGTTGGACTCTGAAAATTTACATATGAAATTTGAGACACAGCTCCTGTTCATATCACTTAACATCCTGACCACTTTAAAACCAGGATAATAGTTCTTAATTTGCAAGATCATTGTTGGGTTTAATGTACATAAATATATTGGTGCATATATGTATATTTACATACACTCATACATGTATACATATGTGTATGTCTGTGTATAATATTTTACATATATGTTTACTTGGTTGATACATAGGATGCATCTAATAAATGTTTAGTATTTTTTCCTTCACACTCCTAATGAGAAGTTGGCAGACCCTGGAGGTGAAACAGAAATAAAACAAACATATTATTTCCTCGTGCAGAAAATTTTTTAAAATACAGAAAAAAAGTAAAAAAAAGAGTTTCAATGGAACCACTCAGATATAGTTATAGTAATGATTTAGCATGCATCTTTTTCCCCATTAAACAAAATGTATGTGTGTGAATGTATAGATCATATTGTGCATACTATTTTATTGCCTGCTTTGTTTTGCTTGTCTATTGTTCATACCTTCCCATATAATTAACTATTCTTTCTCAGCAGGCAAATCATTTCCCATTCTTCCACAAACCTTTTTCATAACGTCTTATGTTTCATTGTTTGATAGTATAAATATGTATTTTTTATCACACCCTTTTTGTGATTACCATTTACTTTGCTATTGTTTTATTACATGAACTTTCCCATGAAAGAAAAAATATATATTCTACTGTGACTATGTCCTTATCTAATACTTAATCTCTGTATTGAAGATGTTTTACATAGATGTATTGCATTTAACTTGTGGAGTGCCCTGGGCCACATTCAGGAAGCAAATGCTTAATATTAATAGTATTCATACAGTCATGCATTGCTTAACAATAAGGATACATTCTGAGAAGTATGTCTTTAGAATATTTTATTGTTGTGGTAACATGATAGAGAGTATTACACAATCCTAGATTATGTAGCCTACTATATGCATAGGTTATAATGGTGTAGCCTATTGCTCCTAGGCTACAAACTTGTATAACATATTATGCTGATTATTGGAGGCAATTGTAACACAATGGTAAATATTTGTGTATTTAAACTAATCTAAACACAGAAAAGGTGAGAAGAAATATGGTATAAAAAATTAAAATGGTACACCTGTGTAGGGCACTTACCATTAATGGAGCTTGCAGGACTGGAAATTGCTCTGCATGTCAGTGAGTGAGTGGTGAGTGAACGTGAAAACCTAGGACATTACTGCATACTGCCATAGGCTTTATAAATACCATACACTTCAGCTACACTAAATTTATAAAAGAAATTCTTATTTTTAATTAATTAACCTTAGTTTGCTGTAACATTTTGCCTTATAAATTTTTAAATTTTTTTCACTCTTTCATAATACCACATCGCTTAAAACACACATTGTACAACCATACATATTTTCCTTTTTATATCTTTATTCCATAAGCTTTCTCTTATTCTTAATTTTTTAAATTTTTTAAATGTTTTTATAACATCAACAACAAAAAAAAACAAAGACACAAGCCCACACATTAACCTACACCTGCACAGAGTTAGGATCATATCACTGCTTACCACTTCCACATCTTGTCCCACTATAATGTCTTGAGGGAAAATGACACACATATAGCTATCATTTCACATGATAACAAAGCTTTCTTCTGGAATACCTCCTGATAGATCTGCTAAGGCTGTTTTACAGTTAACTTTTTTCTATAAATAGGAGTATACTCTAAAATAATGATAAAATATAGCATAATAAATACATAAACCAGTAACATAGTCACTTATCATCATTATCAAGTATTATGCACTGTACATAATTGTGTGTGATATAACTTTCTACAACTGGTAGCTACTATGTGCCAGGTAGTGTACTAAAAGCTTTACATGGTTTTAATTCTTGCAACCATTCTATACATATTGTTTTTCTACCTATAAAGAAATTGATATTATGAAGTTAGGTAAGTTACCCAAGGTCACAGAGCTAGAAAGCAATGTATAAGTAAGTGTGAGGTTTCCAATATAGGTAATGTGTAGTCTCGACTAGTAGACAACCAGATGCTGCCTAGCTCACTAAAAAGAATAACTGACAATAGGTGTGAACTGAGGGCTGATAGATTTTATCCTTCTTCCATTTTCCTCCTCTTTCGGAGCCGCACACATTCTACTCTTCAACACTTGCTGTGTTGCAGTCGTGTTGTGAAATAGTAGCAAAGTCCAGGTGGATTTCTAGTTCTAATGTTGAGTGTTTCTCTGTGTGTGTGAACCCTTTCAGCTCTTAACTTCTTTGATTTTAAGAGAACACCTAGAGTCTAGATTCTTTTTTTTTTGGATTGGTTCGTGGATTTATTCATTATTTTTTAATTTTTATTTTATTTATTTATTTTTTTTGAGTTGGAGTCTCACTCGGTCGCCCAGACTGGAGTGCACTGGCCGCTCCCAGCCACCGCAGCCTCGCCTGCTGGGGTCCGGCAATCCTTCCAACTCAGCCTCCCGAGTAGCCGGAATTACAGGCATGCGCTACCACACCCGGCTCATTTTTTTATTTATTGTAGAGATGAGGTCTCGCTGCCCAGGTGGGTCTCGAACCCACGGGCTCAGGCAATCCACTCACCTCAGCCTCCCAAAGGCGCGGGATTACAGGCTGAGCCACCGAGCCCGGCTGGATTTATTTATATATGTATTTATTTTAATTAAATATATTTTTTATTTTAAAATTGTGGGGTACAGTTAAGGGTTAGGTACACAAATGTGCATCGTTCAGGCACCCTTGTTGATAAGGAGTGTCCTCCCCCATCCCCAGACAGATATTGACTACCATTAAGTCTAGATTCTTTTGATCAATGTTCTTATTTTTAAAGATTGCAATTAGTTTATTTTCTGTTGCTTTTAACAGAATACCTGAGACTGAATAATTTACAAAGAAAATACAATTATTTCTTACAGTTATGGAGGCTGAAAAGTCCAAGGTTGCGGGGTCTTATATGATGAGAGCCTTTTTTCTGGTGAGGGCTTTCTGCAGAGTCCGGAGGCAGCACGGGGCATCACATGGCGAGGATCTGAGCATGCTAATGTGCTATCTCAGGTCTCTCTTCCTCTTCTTATAAAGCCACTAGTTCCACTCCCATTCCCATGATAACCCATTAATCCATGAATGAATTAATACAATTACCTCTTAAAGACCTCACCTTTTAATATTGCCACATTGGGGTTTAAATTTCTTTTTTGTTGTTTTATTTTTATTTTTTCATTTTAAAGATGTGTAGAACAATTCAGTATTACATACATAAGTGGTCATTGTACAAGTAAAATTTAGGTCTCCCGTTGGTCCCTACTTCACTTGGTTTGAGATCAGGTACCCTTGTTGATGTTATGTGTCCTCCTCCCCCCCACACCCCCGGCAATTTCCCACTACTGCCAATTCCTTTCTTCTAGTATTATGATAAATGTTCATGGTTCACTTATGAGTGAGAACTTGTGGTACTCAGTTCTTTGTTTCTGTGATAGATCACTGAATTTTATAGACACTAAATCCAATACACAAAAATCAACCCTAAATGGATCAAAGGCCTAAACTATTAGAATCCTCAAACTATTAGAAAAACCTCAAACTATTAGAATCCTAGAAAACGCAAGAGATTCCCTTATGGAAATTGGAATAGGCAACCAATTCTTGATCAAAACCTCAAATGTCCATGGCATAAGACATAAGATAGACAAGTGGGACCTCATTAAACTGAAAAGTTTCTGCAAAGCAAAATAAACCATCAAGAAAGTGGGCAAACAGCCCACAGAATGGGAAAAAATATTTACACCTGTATATCTGACAGAGGCCTAACATCTAGGATCTACAAGGAACTTAAATATGATGAAAGGGGATTTAATTTCAACACGAGTTTCAGATGGGACAAATATTCAAACCATAGCAGAAATGGAGTAAAGCCTGAAAAGGTTAGGACTTGTAAATAATTTTCATTCCTCTACAGGCTCCTCATTTCAGAGTTACTTACTTTTTATTTACAATTGTTTTGTCAGAACATGGTTCCTAAAGCTGCAACTTAAGTGATTTCGCTCTTGCCTCTCAGCTGTCTTCTCTTTCCCACAAGTCCTCTCTTTCAGTTAACAATGTGTGAATGAACATTTCAATTCAATAGGGGAGATCATTGTTTAAAGTAATCCTATAGTTAATCTTTTTGTCAAGACAGAATCCGGTAATGAGAATAATTATTCTCAAATTGATGTTTTTGAAATTTGAATTTTTGTATATTCTTGTCGTAAAGCAGCTCCATCTGCAGTCAGTGTTGAAGGCCCAGCTGTCAACCACAGGGAAGACAAAAGAAAGCAGGAAATGGAGGTGAATACATTTAGATCTGAGCAATTCCACCAGGGAGTAAACAGCTCATGTTGGCACTCCTTCTTGTCATATCACTAAAGGACAAATATGTTCATAAATATTCTCCTGGCACTTGAAGAGGATAGAATTGTGTTGACTCCCAAAGTAAGTGTGAGATCAGTTCTCTCATAGTGAAGGCAATGGTGGTTTTATGTGAGTATAAATATATTTTGAAAGATGCCTTTTGCTTTCCAGATCTACCAGTAAGTAAAGCATGAATCCTCTGCATGGAATTTGAGGAAGGAAAAATGATATATCCTAGCATTCCTTTTCTCCAAATCATTGTATTTGACTAATTTTGATAGCAGCTGGTTGAAGTTGGCCTCATTATCATCCAGCAAGTTAGGCAAATTGTCCAGTGTCATAGAACTAGTAAGTGGCAAAGACAGAACTCTTCATAGAAGAAAATCAGAGAATGCATAATAACAACAGTACTAGCAAGCAGTTATAAAGGGCTAAGCATGTACGAAACACTGGTAGCATTAAAAAAAAAGATAAAAACCAGGTGATGAATTTATGGTTGAAAACCAAATATATGCAATGGCTAAAGATTACCCCATCCCAATAATAATGACAAGACTAAAATCAATTTAGCACTTACTAAGTGTCAGTCTCTGAATAAAGTATTTTGTATTCATTATGTCATTCAATCCTTACAGCAATACTTTAAAGGGGCTTGTAGTCTAGTGGGAGAAGCAGACAAAAATCGAATAACCTCATAAATAAATTAAAATTGCAACTGTGATAAATCTTAAAAGTGGCTACAAGAATATCTAATTAGAGTGATTGACCTAGTCATGAAGATCAAGAATGGCTTCCCAAGGGAATGAGTGGTAGCTTGGAAATAGCATATGCAAAACTTATAAAGAAGGAAGTATAGAGATTTTGGAAAACTGTGAAAGTAGGCCAGCATGGCAGGAGCAGAAAGAATAAGCATGGTGTACACAGAGGCTGGAGAGTTAGGAAAGGGCCAGGTCATGTTGTCAGCATGCTAAGAATGTCAGGCAATGACCGGGAGGCAAAACATTTTATATAGGAGGATGACATGTTCAGATGTGTGTTTTAAAGTGATTACTCTGACCGATTGGAGAACATATTAGAGGAGGAAGAGAGTGAGTGAAGGGAAGCCAATTAGGAGGTGACTGTATTTATTTAAGGCAAAAGATGATGATGACAGGTTGCTCCAGCTAGTTGTGGTTGGTTTGGATTCAACTTGGTTGATTCAAACAATATTTAACTGGTTATAAAGACTAGGTCCTGATGATAGATTAAATTTGGGGAATGAATGTTAATAATTACCCTGCTATGAACTGATTTGTTCCCCCTGCCAAACTCATAGGCTAAAGCCTTAACCCTCCACTGTGACTGTATTGTTAAACTAGGTGGCAGCTAATGTTAAATGAGGTCTAAGGGTGGGGCCCTAATCCAATAGAACTGGTGTCTTTATTAGAAGAGAGATGCTAGGAATGCTTGCACACTGAGAAAAATGCCATGTTTAAGACGTAGAGAGAAGGTGGCCATCTGCAAGTCCAGGAGAAGCCTTAGGAAAGCCAAAGCTTCTGGCACTTTGATCTCAGTTTTCCAGCCTCCAGAATCCTGAGAAATAAAAGTTCCATTGTTTAAGGTACCTATTCTGTAGTATTTTGTTATGGCAGTCTGAACTAGTACACCTAAGTTTCCAGATTGATCAACTGGCTAGTTATAGATGATGGCAATTACTAAGATTGAGCATATCAGAAGAAGTCTAAATTTATAGAGAAAGATGAAGAAATTGAGACAAGAGAATTTAAAACAATGTACACACATGTTCCCCAAACTGAAACGTGACTGATTTCAAACCCCAAGTTCACAATTAGTATTCTAGTATAGGGTAAGTAGGGCAGGAAAAAATTCAGTCCACTATGAGCCCTAGAGCTAAATTATAATTTTAATTTTAAGAGCAAGTTTCCAGTTTAATTATATAATGCAAAAAAGTCATCTGGACAAGTAATTGTTGCTACCTTCGGTATCACTGCTCTAGAAACAAGAACCTTGGGCTTGTCTAGCTTCAGAGAGCACAGTCCAGGAGCTGCATTTGATTATGTTTTGTTTTGTTTGTTTGTTTGGTTTTTTTTTTTGAGTTGGAGTCTTACTCCATCGCCCAGACTGGAGTGCAGTGGCCGCTCCCGACCACTGCAGCCTCTACCCACTGGGCTCTGGCGATCCTTCCGCCTCAGCCCTCCGAATAGCTGGAATTACAGGCGCGCGCTACCACGCCCAGCTCATTTTTGATTTGTTGTAGAGATGAGGTCTCACCAAGTTGCCCAGGCGGGTCTTGAACCCGCGGGCTCAGGCAATTCACTCACCTCAGCCTCCCAAAGGCGCGGGATTACAGGCTGAGCCACCAAGCCCGGCTGTATGTTTTTTTTATGGAAGTGGGGAAGAATGCCTTCTGATTGTTGATTTTCTCAGCACTGCCACTAATCATTGTTAGCATACTTATGACCTTTGAAGTGTCCCTAATTACTGGAGGCTGTACTCCAAAGACACTGTTGCCAGATATCTTGAACTAGATCGCCTCTAAAGGCAACCAAGTATAGGTGAAGCTGTGTCGAGTACTGGATAATCTATAAGCATCTTTGTTAGATTTGAATACTGCCTACTTTTCAATAAACTCTCTCTCTCTCTTTCTCTCTCTCTCTCTCTCTCTCACACACACATACACACACACGCACGCACACACACACACACACACAACACTAACAAAAGGATTGTTTCCAATGTGTCAACCTGTGGAGGAGAAAACATTTGACATTTGGAGGTCTTACTTTCCTTCTTTGTATCCCAGTGTCTCTGACATTGTCATCCCAGCTCTTCCACATCAGCATCTATATTTCCTGGATTGGTCCAAACAGTAACCCTTCTATTTTATTTTATCTTTCAAAAAATATGTTGTTTTATCCATGTCTTAGTCTTGCCTCCCAGTAGATGATGGGAGCTTATCTGATACCATCAACCAATGACAAAAGTGCTGACTAATGAGAACTTCCCACGTTCTGTTGCTCATGGAACAAAGTTATGTTTTATTGTATTTACTGCCTTCACTGGGAAAAAAGCGACTTAATTGATGGCAGTACTTGAATAGGGCTTTTGGCTTCTGTTTCAAGCCATCTTCAGCAATGCATAGAAGTAATATTTGCCCTACTAGGTGACACGGTTATAAATTCTAAAGTTCCTGGAACCACAGGTTTTTTTAAGAAGAGAGAAGTAGAACACGATTCATTTGTTGGTACCATTTTTCAGCTACAAAGTATTCAATTTCCCATTCATTTTTGTACCTTACCATGTAGAAGGATGGCAGGTTAATTGAGATATTTCTGGTATAAAATGAAAAGAAAAAATACAGAAAATGATTTCTACAGAAGCTTCCACCCCCTGTTTGCATGCAAGTGGTAGAGAGGTTACTAACCATGACATTTTTTACTACTGAGCCCAGGCAAGTCCTCAGAATTCTCTTTAACACTGTAAAGCAAACAGCCAGTATCAATAAAATGTTGACTCTTGGAGTGAAATCTTTGCCATTCTTAGTCCAGATGGTCTCTGAGAACTCTTCCAGCTCGTCCCTGATAATTACTTTTCAATCTTGGGTTGGAGCTCATAAATACCATTTTACAACTGAAGATGGCAAAATCCGAAAAAGAGAACTTCTCCAGGGATGCAGAGAAAATGAATAAGAGAACCCAGTAGTACTTACTATCTGCACGTATCAAAGAGGTATCTTCTGGGTTGTGGGTTGTGAAGCACCTGTAATAGCTGTAATTAGCATCACGCCTTTGAGGTAAGACACCGGAGACTCTAGGAAAAGAGAAATATGTCTTGGAGATAGTGGAGGTGGAGGGTTAGTCGGCATTGCCCATCAGATTAGCTCCATGAGACAAACAACAGAGGAGAAAATGGAAAGAAAGGTCTAGAGAATGGAGCAATTGGAAAGGGAAGACCGAGAAAAAGGCTCATAGAGGACAACCAAGGACAATGTGAGGATATACAACATTACAGAGATGGTGGGTTAGGGTGGAGAAGGCAGACATGCCCAAGTAGGTGTCCTCAATCAAAGATAAGCTTCTTTATTGATCTGGCCATCCTATTTCCTTGTGTTGTTGAGTGACTAGGAGGGGGTGTGTTAGTGAGTATGCTTCCTCATTAGATAGAAAATAAGAAGGCTCAATGCTATTTATATGGGTTGCATTGACTGATAGGATATTATCTTGGCCTTAAGCCAGGAACCCTTTCAGTTTAAAGCTATATTGAATCCCTCCCCACCCCAAGGAGGTTTATATCCATGTGAACTAGGGCAGAAAGATAAAGTAGCTGTGCTTGCATTCTTTTCATAAAAGAAGCCAAACATGGGTGTCAGAGTACATTTACATCTCAAGAACATGTCACTAAAGGAAGTAAAAGTAATCACTGTAATTTAGAGGGGGTCTAATTAACACAGTTGTTAGATAACTAAGGTGACTTCACAATTACATCTTAATTAATGAATAATATTCTATGTATTCATAGAAAAAATATGAAAGAAATTCAAGTTGCTAATGAAAAACCAGACCTGCAACTGCACCTGAACCTTACTAAAAAACCAACAGCTTGCCCATTCACAAGGGTAAAGTTACTGTGGTTTTCAATTCACATAATCTTATTAAATGTCTTCTTCTAAGCCTGGAGAATGATTCATGTTTTCATAGCAACCCAGTGGCAGGGCTAGGATATTACGTGTGTTATTAACAATGTTTACTATGGCACTTTAAACAATCTTAACTACATTAAATTATAAGAAAATCAGAAATTTATATTCTTAAAGGCCTCAACTGAATTTCTCTCAAAAGCCAATATTGTCTGGTATCTGAATGCACTTGTTATTTGAGGATAGACTATTTTTATATGATTGTCTACTGGGAAATGACCCATTTTTTTCAGCTAAAGTATGGAGCAAAACTCAACACATGTATCAAGAGGATGCAATATATCTGGCTCAATGCATTTGAAGACTACACTATTTAAATAGAAAGATCAAATTATTATCAAATTTGTGAAAAAAGGATGATCTTTAAAAAGGGTTAATATTTTATAAAATCTATAGTAACACCATGTTGAAATTTTTTACCCTTGAAAAGTTAAAATACATTTCAGAGTGTTTGCAATATTTTATAGAATCCTAATAAACACAATAACATGTCTATATAGCAGTTAGTGAAGAGGGAAAGACCAGAGACAGTGGTTTTTTTTTTTAATACAAGAAAAGGAAGCCAAGGGAAAAAAGATAAAATAATTAAAGAAGCGAAGGAAACCAGTATAACAGCCAAAATTAATATTGTCGGTTCTTCTCCCGCTTAATGTGTAAAAGGTTTCAGACAGATTCCAGAGCATTGCAAGAATTCTGCAAGTGGCAGGTATTATTATTAGTTTATATTTCCTTTCTATGGGGTGTGTAGATTTGCACTTCACTCTTTCTACAAGAAGGGCTTTTTATTTCTTGCGAAAGAAATTCCTTCTTTATTTCTTTATTATTTATTGGTTTATTTTTACTTTATTTTTAAAGATTTTCTTTATTAAATTGAAAAATGAAAGCCTCTATAGTTCTTGTTTGTAGTGTAAAATTAATATAGGCTTACTATGAAACATGTAAGAATTACAGACAAGCATAGACATAGTGCACATTTCCTTTCAGTCTTTTTTAAAAATGCTATTAGAGTTAGGGGGAAAAAAATTAGTGTTTTTCCTTGTCTTTCTTGCACAGTCATTCAATATCACACAGAAAACTTCACCTCTGGTTACCAAAAGGTATGTGTATTTCTCCCCACTAGCAAAGTGATTCTGCAGCAAACACCAGCTCAATGTCCTCTAATTCAATTGAATTCTGACACAGGCTACCTAGAGATGGTGTCAGATTTCACAGATTGAGGGCTCAGTCCCACAAGACTTCTTCCCACTTTATATGCCAGTTGCAGGTAGGATGTTGTCACCTACACTTCTGACCTTCCAGGGTTCCCAGGAGCCCATATCAGGTTTGATCAATTAGCAAGAGCAGAGCACAGAACCCAAAGAAGCATAATTACTGATGTCTACCCATTTATTATAAAGAATATTACAAAGGATATAGATGAGCAGCCAGATGGAAGAGATGCATAGGATAAGGTATGGGAGAAGAAGTGAAGAACTTCTTTCTGTTCTTACTCTGTTACTCTCCAGGCAACTCTATGTATTCGCTCAGCAATCAGGAAGCTTTCTGAACCCAGGTCTTTTTTTTTTTTTTTTTTTTACTTTTTATTATAAAGATGTGGGGTATAATTCAGGGTTAGGTATACAAACATTGATCATGCAGGTACCCCTATTAATGAGGTATGCCTCTCCCTCCCCTAGCAGTTTCCCTCAACTGCCAATCCCACCCCCCACCAACAGTTTCCCTTTACTGCCAATCGCTTTCTTATAGCATTATAATTGTTCAAGGTCCTCTTATGAGTGAGAACATATGGAACTCTGTTCTTTGTTTCTGTGATAAATCACTGAGTATGATCGACTCCAAATCCATCCAGGTTGCTGCAAAGTCCAGTTCTTTATGGTTGCATAATATTCCATTGTGTATATGTACCATATTTTTTTATCCAGTCCCATAGGCATAATTGCTTACATCATTGGCCACTGGTGATCAGCTTAAACTTTAGCCTTTCTTCCCTCCCTAGAGGCTGGGAAGTGAGGATAAAAGTGAGCTCAACCCTCTAATCCTGCCTTGGTCTTTCTGGCTAACCAGTTCTCATCCTGAAGCTATCTAGGGACTCCTGTCAGCCACCAATCATATCATTAGCATACAAAAGTCACTCATCATTCTGGAGAGTCCAAGATTTTAGGAGCTGTATGTCAGAAAACAAGATTAAAACCAAATACATATTTCACAACATCACATATGCATATACAAATTATCTTCTTCATTTAAAAATTAGACTTGCTGGCCGGACTTGGTGGCTCAGCCTGTAATCCCAGCACTTTGGGAAGCCAAGGCAAATGGATTGCCTGAGACTGCATGTTTGAGACCAACCCGGGAAAGATGGTGGGACCTGTCTGCACAATACATCAAAAGTTTGCCAGGCATGGTAGCACGATCCTGTAGTTCTGGCTACTTGGAAGGCTGAAGTGGAAGGCTGCCGGAGCCCAGCAGGTCGACATTGGGGTGGCTTTGAGCGTGCCAGCACTCCAACATGGGCGAGGAATGAGACTTCAACTCAAAAAAAAAAAAAAAAAGAAAAAGAAGAAAAAAAGAAAAGAAAAAGAAAAAAATTAGACGAATGCTGCTAATGTGTATCCTCCTTTTTCACTTCATATTTAATCTTTTATCTTGTCATTTCTTCTGTCTTTTTGGTTTCTGACTTCCAGTATGTTCTCCAGTGCCTAAGGGGGTGGAGCCAGTGTCACAGTCACAGAGAAGGAACTGGAATGAGAATTTTATTCTTGCATGTTCCCATTTACATGCTCCCAAAATTTTCCCAGAGAAGGGAAAAGCTGAGAGGAAAGGATCAGCAGAGATGACAGAGGCACAACGTTGGAACGCAGTGAACCTGCTTCAAATGCATGCTTCCCCCTAATCTCCCACTTTGTACCCTGCATGAATGCAGTAATGCTGAAATCCATGAAGGATAATGAAAACATAACAGAGGATAAAGATGAAAGAAAATAAATCTATGATTTAACTTTGGAAAGTCAAAGGCATGCATGCTGTCTACCACTGCTCAGATACGCCAAGCCAGTTCAATTTGTGCCTTCTACCAGATCATCTGGAAAAGAGATGGCCATTGAGGAGATATAACATAAAATACAAGTGCCGCTGCAGTGACTTCCTCATTTTTTAGCTATCGTGAAATTAGAGGCAAGTTGTGAATGACTTCATTAGTACAGTTTTTAAATTTTTTAAAACCAATTAATTCTCTCTTTATAAAAACTTAGTTTACATCTCCTATAAAGTGAAATAAAGAATCAACATTTCAGAGAATGCCCTAAAATTTGGAAATGTCTCTCATTTAGATTAATTTACCTCTCCCTCACATTAATTTTATAGGCTTTTATAATTCCAGACTTGAAAGGACTCCAATAAAGCATTGATTCATTCCTTCATTTTCACAGGTGAAAAACTTGAGTCTTGAAGAGGCTAAGTCATTTGTCCAAGGTTACACAACCAGTCCCCTAGCTACCACTTCATTTTTTTTTCCATTCCAACATTGTGCCTCTGTCATCTCTGGTGACATCATCTGGTGGGAGAGGTTTTATTGCCTGAAACAGAGAGGGAAGAGGCAGTATCCAATTATGGTTTGTAGAATTGCCAAGTTCTCTAAATTCCAATCAATTCTTTTTCGAAGCACATGTCAGGTAACAGTTCCTACAAAACTCAATTTCAAGATGATACACATTAAGTTCTTGAGGTGTGCATGTCTCTAATTTGGCTTGAGATAGTGGCATGGGTCAGGGAGGGGATTACAATACCACTGCCTGTTTCTTCATAATGTAGGAATTATTGAGTTGGTAACTTTGGATAAAAACTCATGTTTATATATGAAATACAGTTGGAAAAAGTAAAAAAAAAACTTAGCTACAAAGAAGAAAATCTATTTTCTTAAGTCCAACAGAAAATTTTAGTGCAGATCTTGGATTACAGTTCAGATAAAATAATTCTATTGCCATGCAGTTGTCCAAAGTTTAATAAAAGTTATTATTCATTTAATAATAGTGTTTGTAACTTGTCATCACATATTTAACCCCCAAAATCTAAAAAAAAAATTACGCTTATAAGGGACTATTTGAGTCTGGAATGAACTGGATTTCTACATATACATGAAATCACCAACTCAAAGTGGCATTCATTTATATGGTAGCAAAACCACATTCTCAATAAAAGGAGAAAATCTTTGAAAGAATTTACAAAAAAGCAGCTACATTTGGAGTATACGTAGTGTCTGTATATATGAACAGCTTTCTCAATTATTAACGAATTCCATACTCCAGATTGTATAGCAGGTCCAGGTGTCTTGGCCAGAGGGAAAAACAAAAATATTTTTTACAAAAGTTTGACTGCCTTAGTGTTACTTGAAAAAAAAAAAGCAAAAATAAATAATAACAATAAAAATCCAGAAAAATACCACACACTAATAAGCAAATTAAAGAATAGTAGTTTTTCAACTAAGGCAAGGATATGTATTTATTCAACAAATATTTAATGAGTCCCTACTATGTGCCCAAGAATATTTTGACTCTGGCGACATAGCAGCTAACCAGAGAGACTATGTCATTACTCTCAAACATGAAGACAAAAATGCTAGTGGATTAAATAGAAATGAGGAAGAAGCTACTTTCGATTGAGAAGTCAGAGTAGATTTATATGAGGAGACATTTGAGTTTGGACTGGAATGGCAACAAATAACCAGTTTTGTAAAATTAGTAGGCAGAGGATTACAGACAGTGGGAAGTACAACTGCAAAGGATATTGGTTTTAACATGTATGGACATTTGAGAAATGTAAAGAAGATCATTGTAACTGCAGTGTAATGAATGAGGGGAAATTGTTACAAAAGGTTGAAGAGGTAAACAGAAATTAAATCTGTAGGACCTGAAGTGATATGTACTCTGATTTAATTACATGTACAATGACAATAGGAAGTCATTAGAGTATTCTGAGGAGGATTGTGTTATGTAAATTACATTTTAAAAATATTACTTTTATTCTATAGAGATTATAATATACAGTCAAACACAGAAGAGGAGATAATATTTAGGATCTTGTGGTAGTTCAAGTGAGAAATGATGGAGGCTTCCATTAGATAATAGACATCAAGACAAGTAGTCAAATTTAATTTATATTCTGGACAAGAATAAGCCTAACTTGATGATAGATTAGATGTTGAAAAGATTTTATGAAGGGAGGAGCAAAATCATAATAAAGCCTAAGTTTTCCTTCACCTAATGATACCAATTACTTAGATAGGGAAGACTGGGGACAAATACTTTTTGGAGGAGAGAGAAATTAAGTGTTCAGTTAACATTTAAGTGTCTATTGGGATACTGTAATTTGCTTTGAACATAAATTACTGTTAATATCTCCCTCAACCTCCCACCCTAGATATTTTGAAACATTTTTGGATTGCTGTGTGGGCATTACTTTTAATATTCATGTTTTGTACTCAAAAATTAGATTTTCAAATAAAATGAAGTTCAATATATTTAAATTTGACATACTTCTTGATAATATGACTATGATTTTATAAAACTAAATTTAAATATTATGAGGTACTGTATTTATGTAAACTTAACTGTGGTTGCTGCAATTGCTAAGTTAACTCTTCAGTGTTTAGAAGCCATTACTCATGAAACAGCAACTCACCAACCAACATTTCCCACTCTCATCAAACAACATTTATTTGCAGCTAAAAACTCTTGAGTTGGTATTGCTTCAACGAAAAGGTTATTGAATAGCCCTTATAAGTGCTCAACGTGTCCACAAATTAGACCTAGTAGTCTTACATAAATTGTAAATAAGATTAAGCATTCTATGAGGTCATTCTCTTTATTATAAGACATACTTCTACCATCTTTGCTGACCAGGCATTCAGTCCGGGACTTACTTTTTTTTTTTTTTTTTTTCAACTGTTTGTGAAACCATTCATAAAAACATACATGCCCTAATTACCATCTTTTGTAAGTCTCTGAAAGAAGAATGCTGAAATCTTTGGACTATCAAATTGTCCAAAATGCAATTCCTTTGGTCAAAAAAGCATGTGGAGAGAAAAGCATACCTTAGCCTCTGTGGATGACTTGCTAGAGAAGAATATAAAATCAATAAGCTAATGCTGTGAGTTTTTAGCATCCTCTTCCATTGGAAGCTATATTGTAGACATTTCTTTTACCCTCTCTTTAATTAACTTGAAGTAACATTAAAGGGTGTCTTACACTGCGAAAGGATGGAGTAAGGGGCACATAACATAAATAAGGGGACCCAATCTCAAGCCAGGAGAAATGGGGACCAACGGGAGGCCCAATCTTTACCTGTACGATGACCACTTATGTACCTAATCCTGAATTTTACCTCATATCTTTTAAATAAAAAAAGATGTCTTAAATTCATATGTATTCCATGTTCTGGTAATATTTGTGAATAGCCTAAGGGAGTACATTTGGCTCAGTTTTAAAATCTAAATCTCTCTTAAATAGGGCAACTTTTAAAAAATTTAATATGACTCTTGTTGGGGCTCAGAAATTGATACTACGATGTAGGATGTTTAGGCATGCTGAGTACCGTTTAAAAATATATATTTTAGAGTTGTGGGGTACTTGTGAGGATTTACTACATAAGTAAATTGCATGTAGGTTAGGTTTGGACTTCTAGCGAGTCCTCTCCCCTGGTGGCGGACATGGTACCCAAGGAGTGGTTGTATGCCCCTTATCCTTCCTCCTTCCCTCCCTCCTTCCTTTAGCAGTGCCTAGCATTTATTGTTCCCACATTTGTGTTTGCATGTGCAATGTTTAAGGGCTGCTTATTAGTGAGAACATACAGGTGTTCAGTTTTTTTTTGTTTCTTTGTTTCTGTGATAGTTCACTTAGAATGATGGTCTCCAGCTGGATCCATGTTGCTTCAAAGGACATGATTTTGTTTTTCTTTACAGCATGCTGAGTACTTTGAACAAAACGTAGATTTGAAGGACTCAGAAGCAAGTTCTCTCTGCTTTCTTCTCCTGCCCTCCGTCTTTCATTCCTCTTTCTCCTCTGAAGCGAGTCATAGAAACCGGTATTGCTCTTACTCAGGGCAGATCATAGAAGTTAGAATCTTTCTCCCTTAATGAAAAGCATAAAACCTAGAAATATTACTGTAACCCTCCCTTGCCTTTCTGTGTAGAAACTGAACATAAAGAAATTCTTTAATCTCTTTGGTCTGATGATGGATCATAAGACCCTCATTTCCAAGGTATCCTGTCTTATTCATGGAAGAAAGAAATGCTACACAGAGAGACCAAGAAACTTTTGGACAAACAAGCCTCCACCCCATTAGTCTATTACCATTAGAGCACATCATTTTTTTCCAGTCTCATTTCTACACAGCTGTCCATTTGTCATTATATCTAAGTATAAACATGGGCAGTTTTCCCTAGGTCTTTGGATCATCATTTCTGAAGTTTCCTGTGTCACATAAAGCTTTGATTCAATAAGTTCGTCTTGCTTTTCTCTTGTTAACCTGTCTTTTCTTGTAGCAGTGTCAACTATGACTTTTATGATAGATGAGCCAAGGTTTCACACCTTTCTATTCCTACATTCTTCAGAAAAAATCCAGAGACACACATGGTCAAGCTTGGAGCGCCTCGCTTGGTAAGGTTTGGGAAGCACAGAATGCATATCCACCTCTTAGTGAGAAATCTTTCAGGTTCACGTTTTCCTTTAGATTACAGGAAAGGGGAAATTCTCAGAAAGCTATATCAAGAAAGGTATAAGAATGTAACAGTTAACAAGCAATTGACACGTCTGTAAATAAAAGTTGATCATTTCACATTTGGTCTTGGCTTATGAAGGGTGTAATTTGGGAACAAAAATAAACATACTGGAACATACATCCTGATCAGAAACATTCATATGCACAGCTGGAAGCAGACATTGCAATCTGAAAGTATAATTAAGATTTACCATCTCTATTTATAGAGTACAAGCAGAGCAAATTCATTGTTTTTAAATGTGGAGGTTCAGAAAATATTAGGAAGAGAGAAAATATTAACAATTAGTAAAATAACATACAGCATATCAAACAGCTGTGTCTAAATTTAGGGTTAAAGAAGGCAATATGGGAGAAACTTAATTACAAATGAAAATTATACACATGGGATTTTATAAGGGAAAATCCCTTATAAAGGAAAAATATATTTCAATGAAAGCCAAAAAAAAAAAAATGCTCTTTAGTTCTCTAAGAGAACTGTTTCTTTAAGTTAAGTAAACATGTCTGCTGAGATACAGACCATTAATGGGTAGGTATTTAAGACAAAACAACTGTGGAAATTGAGCAGACAATGTTTTCTTGCAAGTGAGTGATTTGCAATGGTAATGAGCCTCTTTTCCCAGAAAAATCCCTTTACTTAGTAGTCATTAAGTGAAAGGTTCTTCCAAATTCATATGAACAGGCAAATTGCAGTTGTTGATAGGAAAAATCTTGTAAATGTATACATTGCTGCTCTGAAAGAGAGTTGAAAGAATTCTGATTTTTCATATCCTTAAACCCTTTATTATAGTATTAATAATAATCAGATAAAGTGAATTTAAATGATTCAGCAAATCAGTTTATATTTCAAAATGCAGAAATTGTATGGTTGCACTGCTTGGATCAGATATCGTTGGTATCAGTACCTTGGAACATCCCTGAAGGGGACAGTGCTGCAGTTTCTTGTATTTTGTGTGGGATTTATAATACTTTTTAAATTCTGTCAATAGGTTAGTCTTATAGTCAGATTCTATAATCAGTTCATAAAAACTAAAGAAAAAATCAATTACAGAGGTATTTCAGAAGGGATAGATTAGAACTTTTTTGGTTGTTTCAAATGGATTTACAAAGACCCTTTTAGTGCTATCACTAGTCCTCTTCCAGGGTGGGCTCCTATGCTCTCCTGTAAAGAAGGCAGTCACTTGTGTCTAGGATTATGGGAAATGCTAAACAGTGTGTATCTCCTTCCCACACCTTTGATGGCACAGAGTTTTAGCCCCAGGATAGTTACCTCTCTTGTTAATGTGATTGGCTTGGGGATTACCACAGAAGCTTTATTTGAAATTGTCCTTTTTCACAACCAAACACTGTTTTCAGAGTTGTAGCATAGTCATTTACAGTTAAACACCTTCTTTTACCCTAATAATTTGGATATTTTAAGATAATTTGATATATAATTTGATATTTAAAATAATTTGGATATTTTAAGATAATTTGATATTCAATGTTTGTTTCCCAAATGCAGTGGGATTATGGGAAATGAGCTCAACAGAATTCTGTTGGTTGCTTTTTCTTCTTTTAAGACTATTATGTTTGTGAGAAATTAGTAAGAGTGAAAAGCAGTTGATGCTAGCAGAGGCTGCACAGTATATGCCTTTAGGATTCACCTAAACTGAAAGATTTTGGTAGACAGACTTGTTGCCTCCAAAAAGATTTCCCTCAATAATCTCCAGGACTGTATATGCACCTTACATACAACCTTATATGCCAAAACAGACCTTGACATGGTTAAGTTACTAATCAGTTTATTTTAAAATAAAGATATTATCCTAAATTATCTGAGGAGTGAGTGGAACGAGGTAATCAAGAGCCCTTAAAAGCAGCAGAAGAAGGCAGAAAGGGAAATCAGGGATTTGAAGCACGGTAAATTTTCTACACTTTTGATGGCTTTGAAAATTAAAGGAGCCATGAGCCAAGGAAGGTGGGTGGTCTCTAGAAGCTGAGAACAGTGACCGACTGACAACCAGCAAGGAAATGGGAACTCAGTCCTATAGCTGCTCGGAACTGAATTTGTCTAACAACCTGAAGGACTCTGCAGCAGATTCTCCCCTAGAACCTCCAACCATTGGCCTTGATTTTTGGACTTGTGAGACTTCAAGCAAAGTTCCCAGCCTAGCCTACATGGCCTTCTTTCCTAGAGAACTGTCAGCTAATAAATAGTTGTAGTTTTTTTTTTTTTTCTAGTTAATTCATTATCTTGCTTTATTTCAGTTTCATTGACTAATCTGGCATTGTTTTACAGTTTATTTGGAACTCAAAGAAGACTACCCTACAAAGCAATAATTGACAGATTCTCAAAGTGCCCCAATACTATCGATTTCCTTAAGGAAAACACCACCCCACCGACTTCACTCCTTCATCCCTGGT
>NW_007190646.1:0-768 GCF_000164805.1 Carlito syrichta
GCAGCGATCCCAGCAGATCTTCCATGAAGCGGTTTGATGAGGATCTCCTCCGGCCGGGTTGTGATGAGCTACCCGTGCCAGAGGCCGCGGCGGGCGCGGCGGCGGCGACGGCGGCGGGAGCGCTGGTGGGGGGAGGGGCTGCGGCAGCAGCGGGAGAGGACGATGCAGTAAAAATGTCCAGTCCTTGCGATGTTCCAGTGATAGCGATGGCCGAGCTCTGTTTGAGGAGTAGGCTGCAATGCTGGGGTCCCCAGCCTCCCGGGGGCGAGAGTCAGAGACCCACTGCAGATCTCCCTTGCAGAGGGCTTCAGACACCGGGTTGCCAGGTCGCCATCTTGCCCCCTTATTAGTTTTTTAAGTTAGTATGGCAGTGGCTGCTAGGGACCGAAAGCAAGATAGTCACTCTTTTGTTGTATTGTCCAATTGTTTAGATGAGTATGTTATTGCCTGTATATCTGGACAGTACTTTTGTCCTTGGGCTAGACCGTATTTTTGTCCTAGTAGCCCCAAGGCCATTCCTTTTCTCTCTGATGTGTAGAGGGTAAAATTCTTTTGGATAAAGGTATATGATTTAAACACGGATGTCCAGGACCAAAAGGCTGGCACCAATGTTAAATTAAAAGTTCATTTGGGTTCCAGCATCCTGGTTTACCTGGGGGTTTGTTGGGGTGATGGTGAGCCAGTGCCAGGCAGTTTAAAAGGTTTGCAGGCCTTTATAGGTGGCCATTATTTGTGAGCCAAGTGTTATCTCCTCTCTTCAGAAGAGAG
>NW_007190647.1:0-427 GCF_000164805.1 Carlito syrichta
CCTTTCCCTGGGAGTCCCTTCCAGCAGACCCTAGGCCAGACCAGGGTGGTGCATCACCTGCCCCTGCCCTTCCAAGCTGCCTGGTACTATCTGGGATCTGGTTGGAGGGAACCTTCCCTGCCCTCTCACAAGCTAGGCTCAGGTCCCTGACCATCCCTCTCCCTGCAGTGGGTGAGGCTGGAGGACCCACACGGGAAGCCTTACTTCTACAACCCAGAGGACCCCGTTTGTGGGAGCTGCCCCAGGTGAGCACTGGGGAAGGGGGAGTGCTGGGGAGAAAGGGAAGGCTTACAGATGACCCTGTCTTTCTCCCCAGGTCCCTGTCCCTGCCCCTCGAAGCATCCACAAGTCCAGCCAGGAAAGTGATACTCCTGCCCAGGCCAGCCCCCCAGAGGAGAAGGTAAGGGAGGGGATGTGGAGGCCCTGA
>NW_007190648.1:0-476 GCF_000164805.1 Carlito syrichta
CTACTTAGCTCGCTGGCCAGCAGGATAACTAGGTAGTTAGGTAGTTAAGACAGCTTACAAGTCAGCAAGCTAAGTAGGTTTTTAGCTAGTTAAATCAGCTGGCTAGCCATTGGTGGTCTAGTCAGCTAGTTAAGTCAGCTAGCTATCCAACTGTCTAGCTAGGTAGATATCTAGTTAAGTCTGCTGGCTACCCAGCTGCCTACTGTGTTAAGTCAGCTAGTTAAGTCAGCTGGCTAGCCAGTTCGATAGCTACGTAGCTAGGTTATTAAGTCATCTGGCTAGGTAGTTGGCTAGCTAGTTAGCTAGCTAGTTATGTCAGCTGTCTAATCAGCTTGTTATCTAGTTAAGTCACCTAGTTAAGTCAGCAGACTAGCCAGCTGGCTAGGTAATTTACTTGCTAGTTAAGTCAGCAGAACACACAGCTGGCTAGCTAGATAAGTCCCCTATTTAATTCTGCAGGACAGCCAGTTGACCAA
>NW_007190649.1:0-714 GCF_000164805.1 Carlito syrichta
CTGGTTAGCCAGCTGATTAATCAACTATTTGATTAACGTGCTAGGCAGCTTTCCAGCCAGGTGACTAAACTAGCTAGCTTAACTAGTTATCCAGCTGGCTAGCCAACTGCCTTAACTAGCTCTCTAGCTCTCTATCCATCTCAATACCCAGCTTTCTTAACTAGTTGACATAATTAGCTAGACAGCTTGCTAGCCCATTGACCTAACTAGGTCAATACCTAGCCAGCCTGTTTGCTAGTCAGCTGACTTAGCTAGCTGTTTTAGCTAGATGGTCTGCTTTCTATCCAGTTGAACTAACTAGCTTGCTACATAGCTAGCCAGTTGGCTATCAAGCTGAATTAACTAGTTGACATCTTGATAGCAAGCTGTCTAGTGATCTGCCACTACTGGCAGGCTACCTAGCCAGCCAGCTGGCTAGTCAGCTGACTTATCTTGGTCATTTAACTATCGAGCCAGCAGGCTAGACAGCTGACATAACTAGCTAGCTACCTAGCTAGCATGCTGCCATGCCAGCTGAATTAACTAGCTGAATCAACTAGCTAGAAACTGGCTAGCCAGATGACTTAATGGCCTAGCTATCTACCTAGACAGCAGGCTAGCCAGCTGACTTAACTAGCTGACTTAACAAAGTAGCCAGTGGGCTAGCAAGCAGACTTAATTAGCTAGCTACCTAGATAGACAGGTGAATAGCTAACTGCCTTGTCTAGCTGACAT
>NW_007190650.1:0-1734 GCF_000164805.1 Carlito syrichta
ATAACTAGCTGGCCAGATGGCTAGCCATCTAACATAACTAGCTTTTTAACTAGGTAACCAGCTGGACAGCCAACTGACTTAATGAGTTGACTTAAATACCTAGACTGCTGGTTGTCAGCAGACTTAACTAGCTGACTTAACCAGCTACTCAGCTGGCTACACAGCTGACTTAACTAGCTGGATACCTATCTAGCCAGCTGGCTAACCAGCTGACTACCTTGCTGACTTAAGCTAGCAAGCTGGCTAGCTGGCTAGCTAACTAATCTAGCTAGCTACCTACCTAGCAAGCATGCTAGCCAGTTGACTTACATAGGTAAATTGAACAGCTAGGCTGCTGGTTAGTAAACTGATTTATCTAGCTATCTACCTACCTACCCAGATGGCTAGACAGATGACTAAACTAGATTATTTAACCACCTAGCCAGTTGGCTATCCAGCTGACTTAACTCACTGACATCACTAACTAGGAAGGTAGCTATCTAGCTGAGTCAACTAGCTAGCTACCTAACTGACCAGTTGGCTACCCAGGTCTCTTAACTAGCTGAATTAAGCAGCTAGCCAACTGCTGAGCCAACTGATTTAAATAGCTCACTACCTAGTTAGCCAGCTGGCTAGCCAGCTAACTTAACTAAATGACTTAACAAGCTAGCTACCTAGTTAGCCAGCTGATTTAATATTTAACGAACTAACTAGCTACCTAGCTAGCTGGCTGACTTAAATAGTAAGCTAACCAGCTAACTACCTAGTTAGCAAACTAGTTAGCTGCCTAGCTTGGTAGCTGATTTAACCAACTCCAATACTAGCTAGCTTAATCGTTATATTTCATGCTAGCTAGCTTACTTAATCATCTGACTTAACTCATTAGCTAACAAGCTAGCTAGCTGACTCAACCAGCTGACTTAATTCGTTAGCTAACTTTCTAACTAGCCTACTCAAGCATCTGACTCAACCCGTTTGCTAACTAGCTAGCTAGCTAGCTGACTCAATCAGCTGACTTAACCCATTAGTTAACTAGCTAACTACCTGATTCAACCTGCTGACTTAAATCTTTAGCTAACTAACTAGCTAGCTATCTTAATGAACTGACTAAATTAGAAAGTTGACATACCTATCTGATTTAGTTAGGTGACAACTACTTTGCTAGGTTTCTTAACTGGACTACTTAACTCATTAGCTAGCTGACTTAACTACCTGAATTCAATATGTAGCTAACTATTTAACAAGCTGAATATCTAACTGATTTAATAATTGGCTATCTAGTTATGTAGCAGACTTAAGTAGCTTACTTAAATAGTTAGCTAACTAGTGTGCTAGCTGACTTAGCTAGCTACCTTTTTAGCTAGCTGATTTAGATAGCTGACTTAACTATTTGGCTAACGAGGTAGATAGCTGACTTAACGAGTTGGCTAATGAGTTAACTATCTGTTTTAACTAGTTGTTAAATGAATTAACTTATTGACATAACTAGTTTGGTTAAAGAGTTAACTGGGTGTCTTAACCTGTTGGCTGATGATTCGGCCTACTTCTTTGCTGGTTAAGCATGTTGGCTGACTACTAGGCCGATGTGTTAGCTGGCTTAACATGTTGGCAAAATAGTTGGTTGACTAGTTAGCTGGGTTAACAAATTTACAGACGTGTTGGCTCACTAGGTAGCTCGCTTAACCATTTGGCTGCCTTGTCTGCTGACCTAGTTAGTCAGACGACTACATGGCCAACTAGTTAACTGGCATAACT
>NW_007190651.1:0-734 GCF_000164805.1 Carlito syrichta
CTTTGGGGTAACAATCTGGGAAATAAGAGAATTATCCGTGTATTTTAAGAAAATAATACGCTGAAAAGAGGTTAGAACATTTATCATATTATAATAGTCGGTTATTAACCAAAACTTAAGTTCCCCCCTTACATTGAGGGAGACATTATTAACTCCAGTGGTTCCTGAAACCATGAATAGTGCCAATTCTCATACGAGTAAATACCATGTTTTTTCTCTACAAACATACCTGTAAATTGGGCACCAGAGCTTATCAATACCCAATAATTTAACATAATAATTATAGCAATACCCTTATATCACTACTCTTGCATTTGAGACCCTTAGTAAGTAAATTAAGGACTTATTAAGTAACAAAGCACTATAAAGACAGTGGGTCTGATAACTAGATGACTATAAGTGACAGACACCAAGTAGCATACACAGTATCGATACTCCAGAAAAAACAATGATTCATGTTTCAGGTGGGAAAGATCAATACTACCAAAGATGATCATGCTACTTAGAGCAGTTCACATTTAAAACTCATGAGTTGTTTTTTCCTGAACTTTTCTACTAGAACTTTTGGCTGAGGTTGATCCTGAACAATGAAACCACAAAGAGTGAAACTGTGGTTTAGGGATGTACTGTAGCACATTATGTAATATTTATTTAAACATTGCACTACCTTTCAATATCTTTCCTCATGTCTAAAAATCAACATAAGCTTATTCATAATATTCTTTGAATTTCTC
>NW_007190652.1:0-822 GCF_000164805.1 Carlito syrichta
CGAGCAAGCTGATTAGTTAGCTGACTCCTTGACCTGCGAATGAGCTAACAAGTTAATTGGCCTGTGACTGGCGAGCGAGCCAACAAGTTTGCTGAACTGATAGAAAGCAAGTGAGCTCAGTAGTTGGCTGACCAGGTAGATGTGTTGCTAACCGACTAATTAACTAAGTAACTGGCTGATCTGCTAGCTGACTTAGCTAGCTAGCTGACTAACTGGCCGGCTATCCAGCTGACATGACCAGATAGCAAACTTGTTATCTAGCTCTCTGGCTAGCCGACTTAACTAGCTAGCTAATTGGCTAGGTAGCTGGCTAGCCGACAACTATCTAACTGACTAGCTAGCTGACTGACTAGCTGAATTAACTAGCTAGCTGACTAGCAAGGTGACTAGCTACCTGACTTAACTAGGTAGCTGAATAGTTAGCTGACTTGATATCTGAATTAACTAGCTAGCTGACTATCTAGCTGACTTAACTAGCTGACTAGCTAGTTGGTTGGGTAGCTGGCTAGCAGACTGACTTAACTAGCTTCCTTCTTGGTTGGCTAGACGGCTAGCTAGCTGGCTTAACTAGCTAGATAACTGGTTGGCTACCCAGCTAGGCTGACGGCAAGCTGCTAGTGGCCTGGCCAGCTGGCTAGCCAGCAGGCTTAAATAGCCAACCGGCTGGCTGGACATTTGTATAGCCAGCCAACTTTACTAGCCCGTCACCCTGCTGGTCAGTCGGCCAGCCAGCCAGCTTATTAGCTGGCCAACTACCTAACCAGCCTGCTAACCAGCCAGCTTAACTTGCCAGCCACCTAGCTAGACAGCCGGATAACCAGG
>NW_007190653.1:0-588 GCF_000164805.1 Carlito syrichta
AGACGGCTAGCTAGCTGGCTTAACTAGCTAGATAACTGGTTGGCTACCCAGCTAGGCTGACAGCAAGCTGCTAGTGGCCTGGCCAGCTGGCTAGCCAGCAGGCTTAAATAGCCAACCGGCTGACTGGACATTTGTATAGCCAGCCAACTTTACTAGCCCGTCACCCTGCTGGTCAGTCGGCC
Organism: Carlito syrichta; assembly: GCF_000164805.1. Lineage (NCBI taxonomy): Eukaryota > Metazoa > Chordata > Mammalia > Primates > Tarsiidae > Carlito > Carlito syrichta. The sequence continues at coordinate 183 of NW_007190653.1, forward strand.
AGCCAGCCAGCTTATTAGCTGGCCAACTACCTAACCAGCCTGCTAACCAGCCAGCTTAACTTGCCAGCCACCTAGCTAGACAGCCGGATAACCAGCTGAGTTATCTATTTGCCTTAGATAGCCAACCGGTAGCCAACTGACTTAATTAGGTAGCTACCTATTTAGCCAGGTGACTATACAGCTGACTTAACCAGCTAGCCAACTGGATAGACAGCTGACTCAATTAGCTGTCCGACTTAACAAGCTGTCATCTTTAGCTAGAAAGGTGGCTAGCCAGCTGACTTAACTACCTAGTACCTAACTATACCCTTGGCTTGCCAGCTGACTTAACTACCGAGCTACCTAGCTAACCAGCTGGCTAGTGAGCTGACTTAATTAGGTGACTTAACTTGCCAGCCAGCTGGCT
>NW_007190654.1:0-455 GCF_000164805.1 Carlito syrichta
AGCTAGCTACCTAGTTGGCAAGTTGGCTAGCAGGCTGACTTAACAAGCTTACTTCACTACCTAGCCAGCTGGTTAGCCAGCTGTCTTATTTGCCTAGCTATGTAGCTAGCCATCAGGCTAGACAGCTGACTAAACTTGCTGCATTAACAAAGTAGCTAGCTGGCTAGCCAGCAGATTTAACTAGCTAACTACCTAACAGACAGCTGGATAGCAAGCTGACTTAACTAACTGATATAACTAGATGCCTAATTCCTAGCCAGCTGACTTAACTATCTACCTACATACATAGCCTTCTGGCTTACCAGCGTACTTAACTACCTAACTACCTAGCTCCCCTGTTGGCCAGCGAGCTGACTTAAAAAGGTGACAACTAGCTAGTCAGCTTATCTAAATAGCTGACTTAACTAGCTAGCTATTTACCAAGTCTGCTGACTTAACTAGCTATCATATAGCTA
>NW_007190655.1:0-541 GCF_000164805.1 Carlito syrichta
AGCTAACTACCTAACAGACAGCTGGATAGCAAGCTGACTTAACTAACTGACATAACTAGATGCCTAATTCCTAGCCAGCTGACTTAACTAGCTACCTACATACATAGCCTTCTGGCTTGCCAGCGTACTTAACTACCTAACTACCTAGCTCCCCTGCTGGCCAGTGAGCTGACTTAAAAAGGTGACAACTAGCTAGTCAGCTTATCTGAATAACTGACTTAACTAGCTAGCTATTTACCAAGTCTGCTGACTTAACTAGCTATCATATAGCTAGCTGACTTAACTAGCTGACTTAACTAGTTAGATACCTGACATATCTAGCTGAATTAACTAGCTAGCTACCTAGCTAACCAACTGAACTAACTGAAATAACTAGCAAGGCAACTGTCTATGCATCTGATGTAACTAGCTTTTAAATAGCTAGCCAGCTGTCTAGACAACTGACTAAAGGAGCTAACTTAACTAGCTTGCCAGCTGACTTTATTGCCTAGATACCTAGCTAGCCAGTAGCCTATCCAGTTGACTTAACGAGCTGAATTTA
>NW_007190655.1:1456-2582 GCF_000164805.1 Carlito syrichta
AGTTAACTAGTTGACTTAACCTGCTAGACAACTGGTTAACCAGCCGACTCAACTAGCTGACTTAACTAGTTAGTCACCTGTCTATCCAACTGACTTAACTAGCTCTCTATATAGCTAGCTAGGTGGCTAGCCAGCTGACTTAATTAGTTGACTTATTTACCTAGCAAGCTGGAAGGCAACAGTAATAACTAGCTCACTACTTAGGTAGCCATTTGGCTAGCCAGCTGACTTTACAAGCTGACATAAATTGCTGGCCTACTTGCTAGTCAGCAGAATTAACTTGCCTGCTATATAGTTAGCCTGTTGGCTAGCCAGCTGACTAAACTAGGTGACATAACTAGCTAGCCAGCTGTCAAGCCAGGTGAGTTAATAAGAAACTACCTGGGAAGCCAGCTGGACAGCCAACTGACTTAACTAGGTGTCTTAACTAGCTGGCTAGCAGTCTAGACTGCTGACACAACTATCTACCTACCTAACCAGCCAGCTTTCTAGCCAGCTGACTTAACTAGGTGACTGATCTAGCTAGCCACCTGGCTAGCAGGTTGACTTCACTGTCTAGGTACCTAGCTAGCCAGCTGGATAGCCAGCTGACTTAACTACATAGCTACCTAGATAACCAGCTGTCTATTGAGCTGACTTAACTGGGTTACTTAACTAACTACCTAACTGGCTACTCAGCTATCTTTAATAGCTAGATACGCAGCTAGGCAGTTGGCTATCCAGCTGACTTAACACACTGATATACCTAGCTAGCAAGCTAACTTAACTAGCTGACTTAACCTGCTAGCTACCTAGATGACTGGTTGGCTTAACTAGTTGACTTAAAGAGCTACGTATACTTAAAGAGCTGACTTATATAGCTACATTCCTCGGTAACCAGCTGACTTAACTAGCAGAAATAACTAGTTAGCCAGATGGCTAGCCATCTGACTTTACTAGCTTTTTAACTAGCTAACCAGCTGGATACCCAAAAGACTTAACAAGCTGACTTAACGAGCTAGGCAGCAGGTTGCCAGCTGACTTAACTAGCTGACTTAGCCAACTATTCAGCTGGTTAGCCAGGTGACTTAACTAGCTGGCTACCTATATAGCCAGCTGGAGAGCCAACTGACTTATGTAGCTGACT
>NW_007190655.1:3056-9181 GCF_000164805.1 Carlito syrichta
AGTTAATTAGCTAGCTCCCTAGCTGGTCAACTGACTTACATAGCTAGCTAACTAGCTAGCTACCTAGCTAGCCAACTGACTTTAATACTTAGCTGCTTAGCTAGCAAGGTAGCATAACCAGCTAGCTAACTATTTAGCTTACTCATTATCTAATGTGCTAGCTAGGTGAATTATTGATCTTAGTTCGTTAGCTAATGAGCTAACTAGCTAATACAAAGAGCTGATTTAAGTCGTTAGATAGTTAGGTAGCTAGCTGACTAGTCCAGCTGACAAAACTAATTAGCTAACTAGCTAGCTTGCCAACTCAACCAGCTAACACAACCCGTTTCTTAACTTGCCAGCTAACTGACTCAACCAGCTGACTTAATACGTTAGTTAACTAGCTAACTAACTGACTCAATCTGCTAACTTAACCTGTTAGTTAACTAGATAGCTAGCTGTCTTAACCAGTTGATGTAATTAGAAAACAGACTTAACTAGCTGACTTAACTGGTGGACTTAACTAGGTAGCTAGCTAACTTAACTAGGGGAATTAAATAATTAGCTAACTATTTAACTAGCTGAATAACTAGCTGACATAATTAATTAGCTAACTAGTCAGAAAGCAGACTTAAATAGCTGACTTAAATAGTTAGCTAACAAGTGACCTAGCTGATTTAGCTAACTGACTGAACTAGCTAGCTGGTTAGCTAGCTGACTTAGCTAATGGACTTAACTAGTTGACTAATGAGATAGCTAGCTGACTTAACAAGTTGGTTAATGCGCTATCTAACTGTTTTAACTAGTTGGAAAACGAGATAATTAGTTTACTTAACTAGTTGGATAACGAGTTAGCTAAGTGACTTAACTTGTTGGCTGACGAGTCAGCTGACTAGTTAGCTGGTTTAATACGCTGGCTGTCTACTCGGCCAACTTGTTTGCTGGTATAAACAGTTGGCTAAATAGACGGTCGACTATTTAGCTGGGTTAACTAGTTGACTGACGGGTTGGCCCACTCGTTAGCTGGGTTAACTAGTTGGCTTGCTAGTTTGCTGACTTAACTAGTTCAATTAGTTGTCCAACTAGTTAGCTGACCTAACTAGTCGGCCAACTCCTTAGCTGACCTTAATTGTCGACTGAAATTTTGGCCCACTGGTCGGCCGATTGGTTAGGTAAATTAACTAATTGGACTGCTAGTGGGCCGACCATTTAGCTGACTTAGTCAGCCGGTGAGTTAGCCGACTGGTTAGCTGAGTTAAGTAGTAGACCTGAGAGTGGCCCAACTGGTCAGCTGAATCAACTAGTTCACCGGCGAGTGAGCCAATTGATCAGCTGACTTAACTAGTCGGTGGTAGGCGAGTTGACTTGTCAGCCAACTTAACGAGTCTGCCGTCGTGTAATATGACTGGTCACCTGAATTTAGTCGGCTGTCATGTGAGCTGATTGGTTAGACTTAACTTGTCGGCTGGTTTTTAGTCAACCAGTGAGCTGCCTTAACTAGTCGGATGGTGACTTAGCTGATGCATGAGCTGCCTTAACTATTTGGCTGGTGAGTGAGCCAAACTGTGAACTGACATAACTAGTCGACTGGTGAGAAAGCCAATTATTTCACTGACCTCTTGACCAGCGAGTGAGTCAAAAAATTAGTTGACCTGTTGGCTGGCGAGTGAGCCAACTAGTTTGCTGATGGGTTGGCTGGCGAATGAGCCGAATATGTAACTGACCTGATGGAAAGCAAATGAGCCTTCTACTTACCTGACCAGCTAGCTGAGTTGCTAGCCAACTAGTTAGCCAAGTAACTAACTTGTTTGTTTGCTGTCTTAACTACCTAGCTGACTAACTAACTGGCTATCTAGCTGACATAACTAGGTAGCAAACAAGCTATCTAGCTGTCTAGAAAGCTGACTTAACTAGCTGGCTAACTGGCTAGTTAGCTGGCTAGCTGACTTAATTATGTAGCAGACTAGCTAGTTGACTAGATAGCTGACTTAACTAGCTATTTGAAAAGCAACCTAATTATCTAGCTGACTTAACTAGTTAGCTGAATAGTTACCTGACTTGCTAGCTGACTTAACTAGCTAGCTGGCTAGCTATCTGACTTGCTAGCTGACTTAACTAGCTAGCTGGCTAGCTATCTGACATAACTAGCTGACTAGCTAGTTAGTTGGCTACCTGGCTAGATGGCTGACTTAGCTAGATATCTACCTGGGTTGCCAGACGGCTAGTCACCTGGCTTAACTAGCTAGCACCTGACTGGCTATCTGGCTAGGCAGCACGCTAGCTAGCTAGCAGACTGGCCACCTGGCTACAGAGCCGCATTAAATAGCCACCCGTCTGGCTGGACAGTGGGATAGAAAGCTGGCTTAACTAGTCAGCCACCCTGGTGTTCAGCTGCCTAGCAATCCGGCTTAAGTATCTGGCCACCTACCTGACCAGTCTGCTAACCAGCCATCTTAACATGGCAGCCACCTACCTAGCTGACTTAATTAGATCACCATCTGGCTAGCCTGCTGTCTTCACTAGCTAACCACCTAGTTTGCCAGCCAGCTAGCCAGCTCATTTAATTCACTAACTTAACGAGCTAGCCAGCTGGCTAGTAAACTGACTTAATTAGCTAGCTACCCACCCAGCCAGGTGGCTAGGCAGCTTACTTAGCTAGCTGACTTAACCAGCTAGCCAGCTGGCTAGCCAGATGAATTATTTATGTAGCTACATAGCTAGCCAGTTGGCTTGCCACTTGAATTAACTAACTCACTTATTCAGCTAGCCAGCTGGCTAGCCAGCTGACTCAACTAGTTGACAGAACTAGTTAGTCAACTGTCTTGCCAGCTGACTTAACTAGCTGACGCCTCTAGCTACCCAGGTGGCTAGCCAGCTGACTTAACTAGCTACCTACCATTGTGTACTGTTGGCTTGCCCACTGAATTAACTACCTAGCTATCTACCTAACTAGCTGGCTCACGAGTTGACTTAACTATGTGACTTAACTAGCCAGACAGCTGGCTAGTCAGCTGACTTAAGTAGTTAGCAACCCAGATAGGCAGCTGGCTACCCAACTGACTTAACGAACTGAATCAACTAGCTAGCCAGCTGACTTATCCATTTGATTTAACTAGCTAGGCAGCTCGCTGGCCAGCTGAATTAACTAGCTGACTTAACCAGCTAGCCAGCTGGTTAGCCATCTGACTTAACTAGCTAGCTACCTACCTCTCCAGCTGGGAAGCCAGAAGAATTACCTAGCTGACTTAACTAGCTAGCCACCTAGTTAGCCTGCTGGCTCACCAGCTCACTTAACTCGCTTACTTAACTAGCTAGTCAACTGAGTGTTCAGCTGACTTAATTACCTAGCTACATACCTAGCCAGGTGGCTAGCCAGCTGACTTACCTAGCAGACTTAACCAGCTAGCCAACTGGCTAACCAGGTGAATTAACTATATAGCTAGCTAGCCAGTTTTCTTGTCACTTGAATTAACTACCTCACTTATCCAGCTAGCCACTTGGTTACCCAGCTGACTCAACTAGCTGACAAAACTAGTTAGCTGGCTGGCTAGCCAGCTGAGTTAACTAGCTGATATCTCTAGCTAGCCAGCTGGCTAGTTAGCTGAAATAACTAGCTGGCTACCAACATGTACTGCTGGCTTGCCCACTGAATTAACTACCTAACTACCTAGCTAACCAGCTGGCCAGCGAGCTGTCTTAACTAGGTGACTTACTAACTAGACAGCTGGCTAGTCATGTGACATAAGTAGTTAGCTACACAGAGAGGCAGCTGGCTAGCCAGCTGGCATGAATAACTGGCTCAAATAGCTATCCAGCTGACATCTATCTAATTTAACTAGCTAGCCAGCTGGCTGGCCAGCTGAATTAGCTAGCCGAATTAACCAGCTAGCCAGCTGGCTATCCAGCTGACTTAACTTGCTTGGTATCTACCTAGTCAGCTGGGAAGCCAGATGAATTAACTAGCTGACTTTACTAGGTAGCCAGCTAGATAGCCAGCTGACTAAAGTAGCTTTGTACCTAGCTATCCAGCTGGCTAGACAACTGACTTAACTACTTGACTTAACCAGCTATCAAGCTGGCCCAAATAGCTGACTTAACTAGTTAGCCAGTTGGCTACCCAGTTGACTTAAATAGTTCTCTATCTAGCTAGTTAACTGGCTAGTCAGCAGACTTAACTAGCTGACTTGATTAGCTATCCAGCTGACTAGCCAGCTGCCTTAAGAAGCTTGCTACCTAGCTAGCCAACTGGCTAGCCTGCTGACTTAATTAGCTGGCTTAAATAGCTGGCCTGCTTGATAGACAGCTGGATTCACTAGTTTGCCCTATAGCTCGCAAGCTGGCTAGCTAGCTGACTTTAATAGGTGACTTAAATAGCTAACCAGCTGACTAGAGAGCTGACGTAAATAGCAAGCTTCCTAGCTAGCAAGCTGTATATCCAGCTGACTTAACTAGGTGGCTTAACTAGCTAGCAATTTGGCTAGACAGTTGACTTAACTATCTAGCTACCTAGCTAGCCAGCTGTCTAGCCAGCTGACTTAAATAGGTCGACTTATATAGCTAGCCAGCTGCCTAGCAGGCTGACCTAACTCCCTAGCTACCTAGCTAGACAGATGGAGAACCAGCTGAGTTAGCTTGCTAGATAAATATGTAGCCTGCTGTCTTGCCAGCTGACATAACTACCAAGTTACCTACCTAACTAGTTGGCTAGTATGCTGACTTAACTAGGTTACTTAACTAGCTAGCTAACTGGCTAGTCACCTGACTTAAATAGCTAGCTATCCAAATAGGCAGCTGGCTAGTCTGCTTACTTAGCTCACTGACTTAACTCGCTGACTTAACCAACTAGCTACCTAGCTAGCCAGCTGTCTTAACTAGTAGGCTTATCTAGCTAGCTACCTAGCTAGCTATCTAGGTAGCCAGCTGACTTTACTAGTTGACTTAATTAACTTGCTAGCTGACATATCTAGCTAACTTATATAGCTAGCTTCCTAGCTAGCCAGCTGACTTAACTAGCTGAAATAACTAGCTATTTTGATGAATATCCATGTGACTTAACTAGATTTTTGACTAACCAGCTGGATAGCCTTCTGATTTTACGAGCTGACTTAACTAGCTAGCCAGCTGGTTTCCAGCTGACTTAACTAGCTGAGTTAACCAGCTAGTCTGCTGGCTAGCCAGCTGACTTAACTAGCTGGTTGCCTATATAGCAAGCTGACTAGCCAACTGACTTACCAAGCTGTCTTAAGCTAGCTACCTACCTAGCCAGCAGCTAGCCAGCTGACTTAACTTGCTGACTTGAACAGCTAGCCTGCTGGCTAGCAATATGTCTTATCTAGCTAGCTACCTACCTAGGCAGCTGGCTAGGAAGCTGACTAAATTAGCTGATGTAACCATCTAGCCAGTTGGTAAGCCAGCTTATGTAACTCGAAGACATCACTATCTAGCCATTTAGCTATCTAGCTGACTTAACTAGCTAGCTACCTACCTTGCCAGTTGTCTAGCCAGTTCTATCATCTAGCTGAATTTACCAGCTAGGCAGGTGGCTAGCCAACTGACTTAACTACCTCGCTACCCAGCTAGCCAGTTGGCCAGCCAGCTGATTTAATTAGCTGAATTAACTAGCTAGCTACCTAGGAAGACAGCTGACTTAAAAGGTTGGTTATCTAGCTACCTATCACTTGATTTGAAGAGTTAGCTAACTAGCTAGCTACCTAGCTAACAATCTAACTTAAATAGTTAGCTACCTAGCTAGCTAGCTGACTTAACCAGCTAGCTAACTAGTTAACTTTCCCATTATCTAACGTTCTAGCTAGCTGACTTAATCATCCAACTTAACTCTTTAGGTAAGGAGCCTCCTAGGTGGCTCAAGCAGCTGACTTAACCCTTTAGCTCACTAAACTTATTTATCTAGCTAGCTAACTTATTTATCTAGCTTATTTATCTAGCTTATTTATCTAGCTAGCTAGATAAACTTATTTATCTAGCTAGATAACTTATTCAGCTGACCTAACTTGTTAGATAACTAGCTAGCTAGCCTACTCAAACAGCTGACTCAACCCGTTTGCAAACTAGCTAGCTAGATGACTCCACCAGCTGACCTAACCAGTTAGTTAACTACCTAACTACCTAACTCAACCTGCTGACTT
>NW_007190656.1:0-456 GCF_000164805.1 Carlito syrichta
GAGGTGAGTGGAATGGAAAGGAGTGGAGTGGAGTGGAAAGGAATAGAGTGGAATGGAATGGAATGGAATTGAGAGGAATAGAATGGAGAAGAATGGAATCGAATGAAATGGAATGGAGAGGAATGGAAGGCAGAGAAATTTAATTGAGTGAATGGAATGGAATTTAATGGAGAAGAATAGAATGGAGAAGATTGGAATGCAATGTAATGCACAGGAATGGATAATACTTGAATGGAATGGAATTAATGGAGAGAAAGAACGGATAATACTTGAATGGAATGGAATTAATGGAGTGAAATGGAATGGAATTGAATGGAATGGAAGGGAGAGGAATTGAGAGGAAAGGAATGGAGTGGAATGGAATGGAATGGAGAAGAATGGAGAGGAATGGAATAGAGAGGGATGGATTATTATTGAAAGGAATGTAAGGGAATAGAGTGGAATGGAATGGACTGC
>NW_007190657.1:0-829 GCF_000164805.1 Carlito syrichta
ACTTAACTAGTTAGCCTGCTGGCTAGCCATGTGACTTAAACAGCTCAATACCTAACTAGCCAACTGGCTAGCCAGCTGACTTAACTAGCTCACTACCTAGCTACCTTGCTGGCTACCCAGCTGACCTAACTAGCTGACTTAACAAGCTGGCCTACTTGATAGCCAGCTGACTACACTAGCTAGCAACCTAGCTAGCCAGCTGGCTATCCAGCTCGCTTAATTCGCTGACTCAACTGGCTAGCCACCAAACTTAGCTGCCTACCTACCAAGCTACACAACTGGCAAGCCAGCTGACGTAAGTCGCTGACTTAACAAACTAGTCAGCTGACTTAACTAGCTGACTTATCTAGCTAGCTGCCTAGCAAACCAGCTGACTTAACTACCTGAATTAACTTGCTATGTACCTTGCTATCTCTCTAGCTGGCCATTTGATTTAAATAGATGACTTAACTAGCTAGCTAGGTGAATTAAATGCCTGACTTAACTAACTAGCTGTCTAGCTAATCAGCTAATTTAACTAGTTGAAAAAAACTAGCTAGCAAGCTTGCTAGCCATCTGACTTAACTAGCATTTTAATTAGCTAGCCAGCTGGCAAGCAAAGTGGCTTAACGAGCTGACTTAACTAACTACCAAGGTGGTTAGCCAGCTGACTTAGCTAGCTGAGTTCACTAGCTAGCTTGCTGACTAGACAGCTGACATAACTAGCTACCTACCTAGATAGCCACCTGGTGACCAATCTAATTTAACTAGTTGACTTAATCAGCTAGCTAGATTGTTAGCCAGGTGACTCAAATAGCTGACTTAACTAGTTAGCCAGCTGGCTAGTCAG
>NW_007190658.1:0-592 GCF_000164805.1 Carlito syrichta
CCTTTGGGCCATGTTTCTCTCGTCCACACTTTCGAGCCCTGTCAGGGCCCCCACTGACTGACCATCCAAACTGGATGAGTCTTCAGGCTTCCCTGGGGAGCTACTAAGCACCATTTCAGGGTCCGTGGAGGATGAGGCATTCCTTGGCAATCCTTTGCTCATATCTGCTCCTGCATTTGCTTCATTAGGAGGCTCCTGAGAAGCTGAGGGGGCTCTGGCTGGCTGACTCCTCTCCTCTTCCTTTAGTAAGACTGTCTGTTTCTTTCTCTCTCTAGCACTGCTCAACTCCTCACTTGGGGAGCCAGTGTCCAGTTCCACAGAGTGCTCTTCTTTCACTTCATCACAAATATCCTGCTCAGGAGATACACTGATTTCCTCCCGAGTGTCTTCAGATTCCATCTTGACAATTTCCTTTAATTTCCCAGGGGCGGAGCTGAGAGATTCCTGGAAGTCATGAGGCAGTGGCTCCACAGCTTGCCTTCCCTCCTCTGTTTTCACAACAGTCCAGCGATAGGCACTGTTCTCTGAAAATACTTCTTGGCACTCTTCATCTGTTGGGAGAGGCACTGGGCTAGGTTCCACTTTGGGAAAA
>NW_007190659.1:0-450 GCF_000164805.1 Carlito syrichta
CTCTTCTTTCACTTCATCACAAATATCCTGCTCAGGAGATACACTGATTTCCTCCCGAGTGTCTTCAGATTCCATCTTGACAATTTCCTTTAATTTCCCAGGGGCGGAGCTGAGAGATTCCTGGAAGTCATGAGGCAGTGGCTCCACAGCTTGCCTTCCCTCCTCTGTTTTCACAACAGTCCAGCGATAGGCACTGTTCTCTGAAAATACTTCTTGGCACTCTTCATCTGTTGGGAGAGGCACTGGGCTAGGTTCCACTTTGGGAAAAACAGTAGCACAAAGAGGAGGTAGTTCCTGGGGTTCTAATTTGGGTTCTAGGCCTTGAATGGCATTTTCCCCCTCAGCCAAAGGATAATTAATGTCCACATTCACTTGGGCCTTATCTTCAGGGGTGGCTGGTATAGGAAGATTCACCGAGTTGCCAGAAACAATTAAGGGTGAGATGGGGGA
>NW_007190660.1:0-442 GCF_000164805.1 Carlito syrichta
CTGCTGCCTAGTCAGCTAGCCAGCCAGGTAGCTAGCTAGTTAAGACAGCTGGCTAGCCGTCTAGTCAACAAGGTAGCTAGCTAGTTAATTCATCTGGCTGGCCAGGTAGCCAGCCAGTTAGCTAGTCAGCTAGTTAAGTCAGCTAGCTAACCAGCTAGCTTTTTAAGTCAGCTAACTAGTCAGGTAACTGTTCAGCTAGCTAGTTAAATCAGCTAGCTAGTCAGGTTGCTTGTCCATTATCTAGTTAAGTCAGCTAGCTAGTCAGCTAGATAATTAAGTCAGCTAGACAGCTAACTAGCCAGTTAGCTACCTATTTAAGTCAGCTTGCTAGACAACTAGATAGCTTGTTTGCTATCTAGTTATATAAGCTAGATAGCCAGCTAGCTAGTCAGCTAGCTAGTTAAGTCAGCTAGCAAACCAGTTAATACTTGGCTAACTAGTC
>NW_007190661.1:0-1039 GCF_000164805.1 Carlito syrichta
TATTTAACTAGCTGAATAACTAGTTGACTTAACTAATTAGTTAAGTAGTTAGGTAGCAGACTTAAGTACCTGACAAATATTTAGCTAACTCATGAGCTAGCTGTTGTAACTTGCTGAATTAACTAGCTAGCTGGTTAGCTAGCTGACTTAGCTAGCTGACTTAACTAGTTTACTAACAAGATAGCTAGCTGATGTAGCGAGTTGGTTAACAAATTAGCTACCTGTATTAACTAGGTAGTAAATGAGTTAACTAGTTGACTTAACTAGTTGTTTAAAGAATTAGCTACGTGACTTAACTGGTTGGTTGATGAGCTGGCAAAATAGTTAATTGTTTTAATATGTTGGCTGACTGCACGACCAACTTGTTATCTGGCTTAACAAGTTGGCTGACATAACGTCAGACTACTTAGCTGGGTTAGATAGTTGACTGACGATTTGCCCACTAGTCAGTTCTGTTAACTACTTGGATGACTGGTAAGCTGACCTAACTAGTCAGCTGAATAGTAGGCTGATTATTTAGATGGTCTAACTTGTCAGCGACTAATTGGCTGAGCTAACTTCTCGGCTGCCAAATTGGCCAATATTCTATTAATTTGTTGGCTGACTTAACACATTGGCCGGCTAGGCAGCTGACCGGTTAGCTGACTTAACTAGTCGGCCGACGAGTGAACCAACAGGTGAGCTGATTTAACTAATTGTCTGGCGAGTAATCTTACAGGTTAGCTGACTAAACTAGTCAATCAGTGAGTGAGCCGACTGGTCAGCTGAGTTAACTATTTGACTGGTGAGTGAACTGACTGGTCAGCTGACTTTAGTCAACTGGTGAGTAAGCCGATAGGTCAGAGGACTTAACTAGTTGGCTGGTCAGTGAGCCGACCAGTGAGCTGACTAAACTAGTTGATCAATGAGTGAGGTGACAGACGAGCTGCCTTAACTAGTCCACTGGAATGCGAGTCGACAGGTGAGCTGACTTAACTAGTCGACTGGAGAGCTAGCCGACTAGCTAGCTATCCTGTTGGCCTGTGAGAGAGCCGACAAG
>NW_007190662.1:0-432 GCF_000164805.1 Carlito syrichta
CTTGTGGGGTCTCATGTGGCTTGTCCTTTCACCCACCTCACCCACCAACGCCCATTTTCATCAGGAAGTAGCTGGACAGACCAACACTGCCCCTCTCCCGTATAACCAAAGAGGTGGGAATGAAGGGCCACCACGAAGCCACAAGTAAAGCCACATCCCCTCCCTTTCCTGGAAACAGCGACCCAGCAAACTAAAATGGTGATTGAAATGGTACCTTCTTTTGTTTTTCCTCGGTGCCTTCCTTCGTTCTCCCTCTGCACCCTTTCCCATGCCCGTGAAAAATCCACCAACCTACATGAAGCTCTGCCAGCTGACCTATAGACAACAGACAGGACGCCCTAATCCCCTATAAAAGCCGCCATGCCCTTGCCTCGCTACAGCCTGACCCTCAGGTCCTGTAGCCACCGCATTCGACCCATTAAATCTCTTGGC
>NW_007190663.1:0-321 GCF_000164805.1 Carlito syrichta
CTATCTCTCAAAGCAGTTAGACCACACCATTCAGGGCTGGACCCCATGTCTGCGAGTACTATCTGCCACCCACATGCTGGTGTGAAAATCCAAAAAACTCACTTTCGGGGCCTCTATCACAGTAACCTCCCCCCACCATCTACAGCACCTCCTAAGCTACAAAGGCCTTCATACCTACCCCCCGGTCGAGTCCTATCGCTCCTTGTCTTCCTTTTACAAGATCCCTCCATATCCTTTCAAACGTGTGCACCCCTAAACCCGGCCATGCTATTCCCTTCTTCCACAGCCCCACCAACCCATGACTGCGTAGAAGCTGTAGAG
>NW_007190664.1:0-325 GCF_000164805.1 Carlito syrichta
TAGCTATCTGTCTTAACTAGTTAGCTAACTAGTTAGGAAGCTGACATAACTAGTTGGTAAGCGAGTTTGCTAGGTGACTTAACTAGTTGACTGACAAGTCGGCCAACCAGTAAGGTGGTTTATCACTTTGGCTGTCTAGTCGGCCGGCTTGTTAACTGGCTTAGCAAGTTGGCCAGCTAGTCGGCCTACGTGTTAGCTGGGTTAACTAGTTGACTACTTGGCTAACTAATTAGCTTGGCTAATTATTGGCTGGCTAGTTAGCTGCCCTAACTATTCAGCAGACTCGTTTGCCCACTAGTTAGCTGACCTAAGAAGTAGGCAGACT
>NW_007190665.1:0-710 GCF_000164805.1 Carlito syrichta
TGACTTAACTAGCTGACTTAACCCAACTGGCTCAACTAGTTAGCCAACAACCTAGTGAGGTGACTTAACCAACTGCCTTAAGTCATTAGCCAAAGTACTAGCATGCTAAATTAACTAGCTGGTTTAAGTCATTAACCAAGGCACTAGCGAGATGACTTAACCAGCTGGCTTAAGTCATTAGCCAAGGAGCTAGTGAGCTATCTTAACCAGCTGGCTTATATTTTAGCCAATGATCTAGTGAGCTAACTTAACCAGCTGGCTTAACTAGTTAGCTAGCTAAAGTAACATGCTGACTTAACTGGTTACCTATAAATCTTAAATATCTTGACTTAACTAGTTTGGTAGCTGACTTAACTCTCTGAATTAACTAGTTAGATAATTAGTTATCTGACTGACTTCACTACCTGTCTTAACTAGTTGGCTAACTAGTTGTCAAATTGCCATCACCAGCTGATTTAATTAGTTAGCTAACTAGTTGGCAAGCTGACTTATCTAGCTGACTTAAATAGTTAGCTAACGAGTTAGATAGCTGACTTAGCTAGCTGACTTAACTAGATAGCTATTGAGTTAGCTAGCTGACTTAACAAGTGGGCTAACGAATTATCTAGGAGTCCTAACAAGTTGGTGAACAAATTAACAAGATTACTTAATTAGATGGCTAACGAATTAGCCAGATGACTTGACTAGTTGGCTAACTAGTGAGCTAGCTG
>NW_007190666.1:0-834 GCF_000164805.1 Carlito syrichta
AATCTGGTTTGGCCGTGGCATTTCCCATCTTCTTTGATCGCTCTGTGCCCAAAGGACTCCGTAAATCAGGGCCATCTGTTCCTTGAGCTCACACGTGTCTTTGCCGTGGGACACAAGTGTGGGGGGTGGAGGCAGGCCTTCTGAGATTCATGGACGAAGGCATGTGAACGACAGAGGGGAAGTGCATTTCCTCTCCCATACCTGCAGATGACTCCTTGCACTGAGTGACAGGGGTGGTGGTGGCAGTGTTGGTGATTATTATTTTTTGGAGTCAGAATCCCACTCTGTCTCCCAGACATGAGCACAGGGGCATGCTCATGGCCACCACGGATTATACCAGCTGGGCTCAGGCAATCCTCCCACCCAATGTCCCTGGTTGGTGTCAAATGTGCAGGCTCAGACCATCCACCCACCTCGACCTCTGAATGGACGAGATGCCAGGCTGAGCCCCCGAACCTGGCGTGTAGTTGTGCTGGTGGTGGGTATTATTATTCTGATGCAGTATCACACTCTGTCGCCAAGGCTGGAGCACAGAGACCTGCTCTTGGCCACTGTGGCCTCCACCGACTGGGCTCTGGTCATGCTCTTGCTGCAGCAGCCCAAATGACCGGAACGACAGGCGTGTGCCAGTAATGTGCCAGGTATGGTGGCACACGCCTGAACTTCTGGGTCCTCAGGAGGCCAAGGAAAAGCCCAACAGAGTCCAGCGGCCTGAGGCCAGGGTGACTGGGAGACAACCATCACCCTCCACCCAAAGGAGTGAGACTCCAACTCAAAGATAAAAAAAGGAATAAAGGAAAAAAAGAAGAGCATCCATTTGTGTATGTAGTTGGG
>NW_007190667.1:0-821 GCF_000164805.1 Carlito syrichta
CTGACATAACGAGTTGGTTGAGTTAGCTAACTGTTTTAACTAGTTGGTAAACGAGTTAACTGACTGACATAACTAGTTGGTTAACTGGTTAGCTAGGTGAATTAACTTGTGGGCAGACAAGTTGGCCGACTACTTAGATTGTTTAACACGTTGGCTGCCTACTCCTCCATCATGTTAGCTGGCATAACAAGTCGGCCAACTAGTCACCCGAGTAGTTAGCTGGCTTAACAAGATGACTGATGAGTTGGCCCACATGTTAGCAATGTTAACTAGTTGGCTGTTCATTTACTGAACTAACTAGCCAGCTGACTAGTTGGCTGAGAAGTTAGCTGACTTTAGTCAGCCGACTAGTTAGCTGTGATAACTTGTCTGTTGACAAGTTTTTTGGCTTGTCGGATGAATGTTAGCTCACTTTACTATTTAGACGGCTAGTTGGTGGACAGGTTACCTGAATTAATTAGTCGGCCAGAGCTTAAGCCAACATTTGGGTGGACTTAATTAGTCAGTGGGTGAGAGCCGACTGGTCAGCTGACTTAACAATTCAGCCAGCGAGTTACCCGACTGGTAAGCTGACTTAAGTAGTCGGCCAGCAAGTGACCTGACTGATCAGCTGACTTAACCAACCTTCCAGTGAGTGAGTTGAATGATCAGCTGATTTTAGTTGTCTGGCAAGTGAGCCGAACAGTCAGAAGACTTAACTAGTTGGCCGGTGAGTGAGCAGACCCATGAGCAGAATTAACTAGTTGGCCATCGAGTGAGCCGATGGGTGAGATGCCTTAACTAGTCGGCCAATGAGAGATTCATTGGTATGCTGACTTAAC
>NW_007190668.1:0-384 GCF_000164805.1 Carlito syrichta
TGACGAGATACAAAAAACGAGACAAAAACGCCCACGGCTGCGGCGGCACGTTCTCCCGCTCGGGCCCGGCGGCCGGCTCTAGACCATGTCGCGGCTCCTGCGGATGGCACAGCACAGGACCATGCTGAAGATCATGCCGAGGATCTGGAAGACAGGAGGAGACGTGGGACGGGGCGCTTGGGTCTGAAGGAGGGCCGAGGGGCGGGGACACGTGTGCCGCTGGACGCGAGACCAACGGCCGGGGGCCCGGCGCCCGCCAGGCCACACGACGGCCAGGGCGCCAGAGCACAAGACCTGGGCCCGCAAGGCGAAGGACCGCTAGACGTGTGGGGCTCTGAGCGGCGGCGGGCAGGGGCCAGGGCCAGCCTGGGCGCAAGCCCCCTC
>NW_007190669.1:0-368 GCF_000164805.1 Carlito syrichta
CTGGCTTGCTAGGAATCTACCTAGATAAGTCAGTTAGATATGTCAGATAGCTATCTAGTTAAGTTCAGCTAGGTGTCAGCTAGTTATATGTTAGCTAGCTAGGTAGCTAACTAGTTAAATCAGCTAGTCAAGTTAACTGACAAACTGGGTTGATAGTTGGTTAAGTCAGCTTGTTAAGTCAGCTGACTAGCTAGTTAAGTCTGTTAGTTAAGTCATTTCGTTAGCCAGCTGCCTAGCAGGATATCTAGCGAGTTAAGTCAGCTGGATTGCCAGATGGCTAGCAAGTTTTTTCACCTAGTTAAGTCAGTTCTCTGGCCAGCAGTTTATCAAGGTAGTCTGATAGTTAAGTGAGCTGGCAAGCCAGTGGG
>NW_007190670.1:0-1040 GCF_000164805.1 Carlito syrichta
GTGGCTCATGCCTATAATCCCAGCACTTTGGGAGGCTGAGATGAGAGGATTACCTGAGCCTGAGGGTTCGAGATCAGCCCAGGCAACTTCTTAAGACCTTATCTCTACAATAAATAGAAAAATTAGCCGGACATGGTGGCATGTGCCCGTAGTTCCAGCTACTTGGAAGACTGAGGTGGAAGGATCATCTGAGCCCAGCAGGTCGAGGCTGCTGTGACTGTGAGCATGCCACTGTACTCCAGCCTAGGCAACACAGTAAGACTTACAACTCCAAAAAAAAAAATATTAGAAGGAAGTAGACAGAAACACAAAATCAAGTTTCCTATGAACAAAGGAAAGGATGCTCCTGCTCCTTGATCTCAGCCTAAGGGTGTCAGAGTCCAACCCAGAACATTATTAGCTCATCTAGGAATTATGGCACGTGCCTTTTTCTCATCAGCCCCCTCTTCACCTCCTGCTCTCGGAGATGATTTCTTAAACCATATGCCCCAACTCACCAAAATGTCCTTTGATAAGAATATTATGGCCCAGTTTGCCAAGCCTCTTAGGATGGCTACTCCATCCTAAGGAACAGTTTCTCCCACTCTGGTTTCACCTGGGGGCTTCATCCGAGCCCTTGACATTATACTCAAGATGACTGATACACAATCTGAATGGTGCTCAAGGGCCCTAGCTACATGCATGAAACTTATACTTTGTAATAGTACTGAGGATAAAGACAGCTTTAAAAGAGAAATGAGTGCTTATTTCCTTCAGAGACAACAGTAGAGAAAAAAAGAGAGAGAAAGACAATGCCTCAAGAAGCTCAGAATCTGGGCAGGAAAGCAAACAGCTCTTTAAAAGTTCTTCTCTCCTGGCCTCCGCTTTCTGGGGTGCAGTCCAATCTAGCAGATGGAGGATGAGCAATTATGTAAGGGGTACAATGTACATTATTTGGGTGATGGATACCCTAAAAGCCTTGATTTCACCACTATACAATCTATGCATGTAACAAAATTTCCCCATAAATTTATACAAACTTAAAAAGCAAATCTAGGGAA
>NW_007190671.1:0-391 GCF_000164805.1 Carlito syrichta
ACTTAACTAGCTGACATAACTAGACACCTGATGGCTAGCCAGCTGACTTAACTAGCTACCCACCTACATAGCCCTTGGTTTGCCATCTGACTTAACTAACTAACTACCTAGCTAACCTCCTGGCCAGAGATCTGACTTAATTAGGTGAATTAACTAACTAGCCAGCTGGCTAGCCAGCTGACTTTACTAGCTAGCTAACTTGCTAGTCAGTGGGCTACAATGCTGACTTAACTAACTGACTTAACTAGCAAGCCAACTGACTTAACTAGCTGTTTTAACGAGATAGCTACCTAGCTAACTATCATATAGCTAGCTGACTTAACTAGCTAGGAAGCTGACATATGTAGCTGACTGAACTAGCTATCCTCCTAGCTAGCCAGCTGACTTAACT
>NW_007190672.1:0-891 GCF_000164805.1 Carlito syrichta
ACAATTTAGTTGACTTGTTGGTCAGTGAGGGAGCCGACTAGTTTGCTGAACAGTTTGCAGGCAAGCGAGCCGACTAATTAGTTGACATGATGGAAAGTGAGTGATCGCACTAGTTATCTGACCAGTTAGCTGAGTTGCTAGCTGACTAGTTAGCTAAGTAACTAACTGATTTGCTAGCTGACTTAACTAGCTAGCTGACTAGCTAGCTGGTTATCTAGCTGACATAACTAGCTAACAAACAAGCTACGTAACTCTCTACATTGCTGACTTCACTAGCTAGCTGAAGAGTTAGCTGAGTTGTTAGCTGATTTAACTAGCTAGCTGGCTAGCTAGCTGACTTAACTAGCTGACTATCTACTTTGCTTGATAGCTGGATAGTCAGCTGATTTAATGAGCTAGTTAACTGGTTGTCTACATGGCTAGCCAGCTGGCTTAACTTGCTAGCTACCTGGCTGACTAACTGGCAAGGCAGTCGGCTAGCTACCTAGTGGGCTGCTCAGATGACTAGTCAGCTGGCTTCAATAGCCATCCGGCTGGCTAGACAGTCAGATAGTCAGCTGGATTAACTAGCCAGCCACCCTGCTCGTCAGCCAGATAGCCGTCTGGCTTAATTAGCAGGCCAACTACTGGACCAGTCTGCTAACCAACCAGCATAACTTGCCAGCCACCTAGCTAGACTGCTGGCTAACAAGCTTACTTAACTAGCTGACTTAACTAGATAGCCATCCAGCTAGCTAGCTGGCTTAAGCTATCCACCTAGCTAGACAGCTGGCGGACCAACTGTCTCACTAGCTGACTTAACTAGCTAGCCAGCTGGTTGGCTCGCTGACTTAACTAGCTGACTTAAATAGCAAGCCAGCTGGCTGGCCAACTGAATTAACTAGCTGACTT
>NW_007190673.1:0-387 GCF_000164805.1 Carlito syrichta
TCTACAGCTTCTACGCGGTCAGGGGTTGGTGGGGCTGTGGAAGAAGGGAGTAGCATGACCGGGTTTAGGGGTGCACAAGTTTGAAAGGATATGGAGGGATCTTGTAAAAGGAAGACAAGGAGCGATAGGACTCGACTGGGGGGTAGTGTTTGAAGGCCTTTGTAGCTTAGGAGGTGCTGTAGATGGTGGGGGGAGGTTACTGTGACAGAGGCCCCGAAAGTGAGTTTTTTGGATTTGCACACCAGCATGTGGGTGGCAGACAGTACTTGCAGACATGGAACCCAGCCCTGAATGGTGTGGTCTAACTGCTTTGAGAGATAGGCCATGGGGGCAAACGCCTGTCCATAAAGCTGCCCTAGGACTCCCAGGGCCACCCCTTTGTTTTCA
>NW_007190674.1:0-381 GCF_000164805.1 Carlito syrichta
CTGTCTAGCTAGCCACCTAATAGACCAGCCTGATAACGAGTCATCTTAACTTGCCAGGCATCTTAGTAGCCAGCTGGCTAACCAGCTGTCTTATCCAGCTGACTTAACTAGATAGCCATCTGGCCAGCAAGCTGGCTTAACTAGCTATCCATTTTGTTAGGTAGCTGGCTAGCCAGCTAACTTAACACACTGACATAACTAGCTATCTACCTAGCTAACTAGTTTGCTAGCCACTTGAACTAACAAGCTGGCCAAACCTGCTAACCAGATGGTAAGCCGGCTCACTCAACCAGCTGACTTAAATAGTTAGCCAGCTGGCTAGCCAACTGCCTTAACTAGTTGACATCTCTAGCTAGAGAGGTGGCTAGCCAGCGGACTTAA
>NW_007190675.1:0-723 GCF_000164805.1 Carlito syrichta
CCTAACTAGTCAGCCATCAAGTTAGCTGATGGATGAGCTGCCTTTAACTAGTCAGCCAGCGAGCTAGCTGACCAGTGAGCTGACTTAACAAGTCGACTGGTGAGCAAGATGACTAGTTAGCTGACAGGTTGGCCTGCGAGTGAACCGACAAGTAATTGACCTGTTGGTAGGCGAACAAGCTGACTAATTTGCTGACCGGTTGGCAGGCAATCGAGCCGACTAGTTAGCTGACTTGATGGAAAGCGAGCAAGCCCACTAGTTATCTGATCAGCTGGTTGAGTGGCTAGCCGATTAGCTAGCTAAGTAATTAGCTTATTTGCTAGCTGACATAACTAGTTAGCTGGCTATCTAGCTAACATAACTAGCTAGCAAACAAGATATTCAGCTCTCTAGCTACCTGACTTAACTAGTTGGCCAGCACGTAAGCCAAAAGGTGAGTGGACTTAAGTAGTTGGTGGGTGAGAGAGCCAACTGGTCAGCTGACTTAACAAGTTGGGCAGCAAGTGAGCCAACTGGTAAGCTGACATAAGTAGTCAGCCAGCATGTGAGCCGAATGGTCAGCTCACTTAACTAACCTGCCAGTGAGTGGGCTGAATGGTCAGTTGAATTTAGTTGACAGGTGAGTGAGCCAACCAGTCAGAAGACTTAACTAGTCAGCTGGTGAGTGAGCAGACCAGTGAGCAGAATTAACTAGTTGGCCATCGAGTGAGATGATGGATGAGG
>NW_007190676.1:0-461 GCF_000164805.1 Carlito syrichta
GTGAGCAGACCAGTGAGCAGAATTAACTAGTTGGCCATCGAGTGAGATGATGGATGAGATGCCTTAACTACTCGACCAGCGACACAGCCATTGGCATGCTGATTTAACTTGTCAACTGGCATGCAAACTGACTAGTTAGCTGTCCTGTTGGCCTCTGAGTAAGCCAGCGAGTTACTTGAACTTTTGGCTGCCGAATGAGCTGACTAGTTAGTTGACCAGTTGGCAGGTGAGTGAGCAGACTAGTTAGCTGACCTGATGGAAAGCAAGTGAGGCCAATAATTTCCTGACCAGCTTGCTGAGTTGCTACCTCACTTATTTGCTATGTAACTAGCTGATTTGCTTGCAAACTTAACTAGGTAGCTGGCTAGTTAACTGGCTATGTGACTGACATAACTAGTTAGCAAACAAGCTATCTAACTGTCTATATAACTGACTTAACTAGCTAGCTAACTAACTAGTTA
>NW_007190677.1:0-469 GCF_000164805.1 Carlito syrichta
TGTCAGCACCCCGCAAGGCCACTGGCAGGTGGCCTATGCTATAGTCTCTGCTGACTCTGTTCTCGAGGCCCAGCCCCTTCCCCTGGGCACCACTTCCCAAAAAGCAGAGCTTGTTGCTCTTACATGGGCTCTCGAACTATCTAAAGGGCAGTGGGTAACCATCTACACTGACTCCCAATATGCCTTCCTCATTGCTCACTCAGCTCCTGCACATGCAACATCTCCAGACCTGTGCCATCTACTCTATCTGCTCCAAGGGGTGGGTTCTTTTGGTGTAATGGCACCCTCTTCAAATCTATCAATAATTCTTACCCTTTTTGCTGTCCGGTAATGCTTGTGCCACAGCTTACGTTCTATTCTGAAGAACTCTTACTCAAAGCCTTTCCCACTCCCTGCCACGCCTGCCGTGTGGCATTTCTCCCCCTCATGCTCGGTCTCACGTTTGCCACGTCCTTGGCGGCTGGAGGGC
>NW_007190678.1:0-681 GCF_000164805.1 Carlito syrichta
TGGTGGTTAAGTCAGCTAGTTAAGTCACCTGGCAACCATCTGGCTCGCTAGTTAAGTCAGGTCATTAAGTCAGTTGGCTATCCAGCTGGTTAGCTAGGTAAAATATTAGTTAAGTCAGAAGGCTAGTCATCAGTCTAGCTATTTATTTCAGCTAGTTAAGTCACCTGACTAGCTAGGAAGCTAGCTATATATGTCAGTTAGTCATTTAAGGTAGTAATCTAGTTAAATCAGCTAGTTAAGTCAGCTGGCTAGGTGGATAGCTAGCTAGGTAGCTAGCTAGATAAGCCAGTTGACTAGCAAGGTAGCTAGATGACTATGTCAGCTAGTTAAGTCAGCATGCTTGCTAGTTAAGTCAGTGAGCTGTCAGCTGTCTAGCCAACTGCATACCTGGGTAGCTACCTAATTGAGTCAGCTAGCTAGCCCATTATATAGCTGGTTAAGTAACCTAATTAAGTCAGCTCACTAGCCAGTTGAATAGCTAGGTAGCTAGGTAGCTAAATCAACTGGCAAACCAGCAGGTACATAGGTAGCTAGATAGTTAAGTCAGCTGGCTATACAGCTGGCTAGCTAGGTAGCTAAGTAGTTATGTCAGCCTGCTAGCCAGCTGGTTAGCTCATTATGTGACCTAGTCAAGTCAACTAGCTTGACAATTGGCTAGCTAGGTAACTAGATAATTAGGTC
>NW_007190679.1:0-451 GCF_000164805.1 Carlito syrichta
ACCTAATTGAGTCAGCTAGCTAGCCCATTATATAGCTGGTTAAGTAACCTAATTAAGTCAGCTCACTAGCCAGCTGGATAGCTAGGTAGCTAGGTAGCTAAATCAACTGGCAAACCAGCAGGTACATAGGTAGCTAGCTAGTTAAGTCAGTTGGCTATACAGCTGGCTAGCTAGGTAGCTAAGTAGTTACGTCAGCCTACTAGCCAGCTGGTTAGCTCGTTATGTGACCTAGTCAAGTCAACTAGCTTGACAATTGGCTAGCTAGGTAACTAGATAATTAGGTCAGCTGTCTAGCCCATTGGTTAGCTAACTAACTCACCTAGTTAAGTGAGCTGGCTAGGCAGCTGGTTAGCTATTTAGCAAGCTAGTTAACTCAGCTGACGAACAATCAGGTCAGCTATACAACTCAGCTAGTTAAGTCAGGTGGCTACCCAAATCAATAGCTAGGCAG
>NW_007190680.1:0-380 GCF_000164805.1 Carlito syrichta
AGCTAAGTAGTTATGTCAGCCTGCTAGCCAGCTGGTTAGCTCGTTATGTGACCTAGTCAACTCAACTAGCTTGACAATTGGCTAGCTAGGTAACTAGATAATTAGGTCAGCTGTCTAGCCCATTGGCTAGCTAACTAAATCACCTAGTTAAGTGAGCTGGCTAGGCAGCTGGTTAGCTATTTAGCAAGCTAGTTAACTCAGCTGACGAGCAATCAGGTCAGCTATACAACTCAGCTAGTTAAGTCAGGTGGCTACCCAAATCAATAGCTAGGCAGCGAGATAGTTAACTCAGTTGGCTAGCCAGGTGGTTAGCCAAATAAGTCAGCTAGTTAATTCAGCTGGCTCACTAGTTATGTCACCTAGTTGAGTCAGCTGGCTAC
>NW_007190681.1:0-456 GCF_000164805.1 Carlito syrichta
TAATCACCTGAGCCCAGCAGGTGGAGTCCACAGTGGCTGTGAGCGTGCCCCTGTGCTTCAATCTTACAAAGTGGGAATGACTCCAAATAATAATAATAATCACCACCACCACCACCACCACACCTACCACCCAGCACGTGGAGTCATCCTCAGGAATGGGAGAGGAAAATATGCTGACCAACCTGTTGTTCACAGGAGATTTCAAAGGTGGCCACCGGGCAGGTCCATCCCATGCCTTTGGCCAAGCCACCCAGAAGTCTTGTCTCCACCATTCGCATTTGTGACCCACAGGAAAGACGTGTGTGAGCTCAAGGAGCAGATGGCCCCAAGCTGTGGGCCGATTGGGCACAGAGAGATCAATGTGGTCTGGCAACGCCACAGCCAGCCCGTGTTCTGCTCGCCCTGTTTTCCACCTTCGGGTGTGGGGAGGGGTCCTTCCTCTCCTGATCACACCAT
>NW_007190682.1:0-621 GCF_000164805.1 Carlito syrichta
TCGTTGTTTAGTTATCAGAGTGCCATTTTTATGAATTTGGAAGCAATCCCTAACCCAATGAAATTCTTTCTGACACCTAGGACACAGCCTTTGGTCGAGAGCTCTCATTAGGCTGTTGCATCAGAGCTTCCTGAAACTCTTGTTTAGCTGGGCAGTTCCTACTAATATGGCCAGGCTGTCCACAGTTATAACAAGTTAAAACCGATCTGTTTTTTGATCTATTGTTACCATTTTGCATTCCCTGCACAAATTG
The DNA here is from genome assembly GCF_000164805.1 of Carlito syrichta. NCBI lineage: Eukaryota > Metazoa > Chordata > Mammalia > Primates > Tarsiidae > Carlito > Carlito syrichta. The sequence goes on from NW_007190682.1 coordinate 254, forward strand.
TGCATAAGTTTCTCCCTTCAAGGTGGTGGCTATTGCCATACCCTGCATAAAGGCAGGGTTAATATCAGCACACTGCCTGATATAATCAGTTAATTGTCCTGTTCTTCTAATCAGTCTAATCAAAGCTTGGCAAATACTGTTAGCATTCTCAAAAGCCAACTGTTTAATAAGGATATTTGCTGCTTCTGCATTAAAGATTACTCTATTTACTGCTGTTGTAAGTCTAGAGAGAAACTCCTTGTAAGTTTCATCTGTTTTCTGCTTAAGATCAGATAGTGAGGTAGTCTGAGTAGAATTAATAGGTAACTTCTTCCAAGCCTCACTTGCACAAGAATTTACCTGGAATAAAACTTCCTTGGGTAAGATTA
>NW_007190683.1:0-358 GCF_000164805.1 Carlito syrichta
CTGGCTAGCTAAATGGCTGACAATTTAAGGCACCTTGTTAGCAGGCTGGTAAGTTAGGTGGCCAACTAGTTAAGCTGACTGGCTAGCTGGCTGACCAGCAGAGTGTCTTGCTAGTTTAGCCAGCAGGTTATCACAATGTCCAGCCTGCCGGCTGGCTATTTAACCTGGTTTGCTAGCCAGGTGGCCATCCTGCTAGCTAGCTAACCAGCTGCCTAGCCTGCTAGAAAGCCGGGCAGCTAGCTATTTAAGACAGGTGGTTAGCCATGTAGTCAACTAGGTAGCTAGGTATTTATGTCAGCTGACTAGCCAGCTAGCCAGCCAAATAGCTAGTCAACTAGTTACGTCAGCTAGATAGCCA
>NW_007190684.1:0-414 GCF_000164805.1 Carlito syrichta
ATCACAAGCTGGCGCATTTTTTATAGCAGAGGGCCAATCCCTGGGGCACCCATCAAAGAAGAGGGCAAAATACAGGGGACGTAATTATAGAGAAAGCTTAGTCACTGGGGCATCTATCACAGAGGAACACACATCACAGGGGAGAGATAGTCATTGGTGCATGAATCAGAGAGAAGTACTAGCTATTAGACACCTTATGGAGGCCTAAAAACTGGGGAATCCATCCCATAAGAAGGCTATTCAGCCGGGCTCGGTGGCTCAGCCTGTAATTCCGCGCTTTGGGAGGCTGAGGTGAGTGGATTGCCTGAGCCTGCGGGCTCTAGATCCGTCTGGGCAGTGAGACCTCATCTCTACAATAAATCAAAAAATCAGCCAGGCGTGGTAGTGCATGCCTGTAATTCCGGCTACTTGGAA
>NW_007190685.1:0-1150 GCF_000164805.1 Carlito syrichta
GAGATCCGTCTGGGCAGTGAGACCTCATCTCTACAATAAATCAAACAATCAGCCGGGCGTGGTAGCGCATGCCTGTAATTCCGGCTACTTGGAAGGCTGAGGCAGAAGGATCGCCTGAGCCCAGCAGGTCGAGGCTGCGGTGGTCGGGCAACAGATTGAGCAACAGAGTGAGACTCCAACTCAAAAACAAAGCAATGTAAGGAGAATCAACCTCCTTTACACACACACACACACACACACACACACACACAAAGAGGCATCCTCCATACTGATAGAAAATCCACTTTAAAAATGCTTTTAAAATAATATTCATACAATTATTTTTAATGAACCATGAGGGAAAAAAAGATTTGCCTACATCCAAACTCATTCCTTCATTTCTATTCAATAGTACAAGACGAGTCTATTTCTTGCCTACTAAGATGAAGAAAGCTTTCACAAGTACAAGCTACCCAAAATAATGTTTAGTTTGTCCATGGTGAGAGAACAACAGTTTGCTGCAATGAACCACATGCTCACCAAGACTGGCATGGAGAACAATATCAGGACAGGCAAAGAAAAAGGAAGAAGTAGAGGGAAGAAAGAAGGGAAGTAGAAAGGAAGAGAAGGGGGGAGAAAGGATACTGTCATTCTCGGAATAGATACAAGGACATCCATGTAACAGCCTCATTACTGAGGACTTAGCTTTACCAATGCCACTCTGGCTCTCATGACTTAGTATAAATATAGATTAATTAAGGTTCCATTTTTGCAAAGTACATGAGTTTGATTAAAATGGATATTGCATTTAATTTGTTAGGCAAATTGATACTGCATCTATAATTAGACATTCCATCATATTAGAAGACTACTTTATCAACATGTATGCAGTAACTCATTATTTTAATTTCCCTAAACTATATCTCTGGAACTGCCACAAGAAAAACTGGTTTTAATAAAACACAGGATTATGTGGTGTTAGATGATTACTCCCAAAATACATTCAAGTGGGTCTGCTATGCACACTTACATAGAAATCTGTACCCAGAAAAGCTCATGGTTAAAAAATAAAGCATAAATTTAGTGTAAGGGTACAGAGACAAGAGAGTCTTTGGTAGTGAGCTGAAAAGTTATGACTGAGTTTCAATTCCTTTTACTGCTAACATAAACT
>NW_007190686.1:0-446 GCF_000164805.1 Carlito syrichta
CCCATCTGATGTAACTAGCTTTTTAACTAGCTAGCCAGCTGGCTAGACAACTGACTTAACGTGATGACGTAACTAGCTAGCCAGCTGACTTAACTAGGTGATTTTACTAGCTGGCTACATAGCTAACCATCCTACTTAACTAGCGGATTTAATTAGGTAGCTACGTAGCTAGCTATCATATAGCTACCTCACTTATCTAACTGACTTTAATAGCTTGCTACTTGACATATCTAGCTGACTTAACTAGCTAGCCACATTGCTATTCAGTTGACATAACTAGCTGAAATAACTAGCGAGCCAGCTAGCTACCCATCTAACGTAACTAAATTTTTAACTAGCTAGCCAGCTGGCTAGACAACTGACAACGTGGTGACGTAACTAGCTAACCAGCTGGTTATCCAGCTGGCTAAACTAGCTGACTTAACTAGCTGGCCAGCTAGCTAGCC
>NW_007190687.1:0-328 GCF_000164805.1 Carlito syrichta
TAGCTAGCTATCATATAGCTACCTCACTTATCTAGCTGACTTTAATAGCTTGCTAGTTGACATATCTAGCTGACTTAACTAGCTAGCCACATTGCTATTCAGGTGACATAACTAGCTGAAATAACTAGCGAGCCAACTAGCTACCCATCAAACGTAACTAAATTTTTAACTAGCTAGCCAGCTGGCTAGACAACTGACAACGTGGTGACGTAACTAGCTAGCCAGCTGGTTATCCAGCTGGCTAAACTAGCAGACTTAACTAGCTGGACAGCTAGCTAGCCAGCTGAATTAATTGCCTCACTACCTAGCAAGCCAGCAGCTTAGCCAG
>NW_007190688.1:0-612 GCF_000164805.1 Carlito syrichta
GTCTAGTTAGTGATGTCCGCTTGTTAAGTCAGTTGGCTAGCCAGCTGGCTATCTTTTACGTCAGCTAGTTGAGTCAGCAGGCTAGACAGCTGTCTAGCTGGTTAATTCAGCTAGTTAATTCAAGTGACTATCCAACTGGCAAGCTAGGTAGTTTGCAAGTTACATCAACTGGCTAGCCAGCTGACTAGTTTAAGTCAGGTAGTTGAGTCAGCATGCTAGCCAATTGGCTTGGTAGGTAGCTAGGCAATTAAGTTAGCTGCCTAGCCAGCTCTCTAGGTAGTTAATTCAGCAAGTTAAGTGAGCTGCCTAGCCGGCTGGCTAGCTAGGTGGCTAGCTAGTTAAGCCAGCATGATAGCTCAGTGGCTATCTGGTTAAGGCAGCTAGTGAAGTAAGCTTGTTAGCTGACAGGCTAGCTAGGTAGCTTGCAAGTTAAGCGGGCTAGTTAGCAGGTTAGTCAGGTAGGTGGCCTGCTAGTCAAGCCAGCTGGCTAGCCAGCTGACCAGCAGGGTGGCTGGGATAGTTAATCCAGCTGGCTATCTGTCTGTCCAGCCAGTCGGATGGGCAATTTAAGCTGACTGGGCTACCCCACCTGGTCAGCCCACTAGCTAGCTA
>NW_007190689.1:0-346 GCF_000164805.1 Carlito syrichta
TAAGTGAGCTGCCTAGCCGGCTGGCTAGCTAGGTGGCTAGCTAGTTAAGCCAGCATGATAACTCAATGGCTATCTGGTTAAGGCAGCTAGTGAAGTAAGCTTGTTAGCTGACAGGCTAGCTAGGTAGCTTGCAAGTTAAGCGGGCTAGTTAGCAGGCTAGTCAGGTAGGTGGCCTGCTAGTCAAGCCAGCTGGCTAGCCAGCTGACCAGCAGGGTAGCTGGATAGTTAATCCAGCTGGCTATCTGTCTGTCCAGCCAGCCGGATGGCAATTTAAACTGACTGGCTACCCACCTGGTCAGCCCACTAGCTAGCTACCTGGCTGCCTATACAGCTAGCCAGCCAGGTA
>NW_007190690.1:0-1161 GCF_000164805.1 Carlito syrichta
CAGCTAGCCAGCTGTCTAGCCAGCTTACCTAAATAGGTTACTTAACTAGCTAACCAGCTGGCTAGCAGGCTGACTTAAATGCCTAAGTACCTAGCTAGCCACATGGATAGCCAGTTGACTTATCTAGCTAGCTACCTAGCTAACCAGCTGTCTATTGAGCTGACTTAACTAGGTTACTGTTACTTAACTAACTACCTAAAGGGCTAGCCAGCTGTCTTAATTAGCTAGTTACCCAGCAAGGCAGCTGGCTAGCCAGCTTACTTAACTTGCTGACATAACTAGCAAGCAAGTTAACTTAACTAGTTGACTTAACCAGCTAGCTACCTAGCTCAACAGCTGGCTTAACTAGCTGAATTAACGAGCTACCTAGCTGACATAACTAGCTGACTTATATAGCTAGATTCCTAGGTAACCATCTGACTTAACTAGCAAAAATAACTAGCTAGACAGATGACTAGCCATCTGACTTAACTAGCTTTTTAACTAGCTAATCAGCTGTATAGCCAACAGACTTAATGAACTGACTTAACTAGCTAGGCAGTAGGTTTCCAGTTGACTTAACTATCTGATGAAACCAGCTAGTGAATTGGCTAGCCAGGTGACTTAACTAGGTGGCTTAACTCAATAACCAGTTGGCTACACAGCTGACTTAACTAGATAGCTACCTAGCTAGCCAGCTGTCTAGCCAGCAGACTTAACTAGGTTACTTACGTAGATAGCCAGTTGACTAGCAGGCTGATCTTACTGCCTATCTACATAGCTAGACTGATGGATAACCAGCTGAGTTAAATAGCTAGCTAACTACATAGCCTGCTGGCTTGCCAGCTGACTTAATTACCTAGCTACTTATATATCCAGTTGGCTAGGGAGTTGATTTAACTAGGTTACTTACCTAGCTAGCTAACTGTCTAGCCAGCTGACTTAAATAGCTAGCTATCCAGCTAGGCAGCTGGCTAGCCTGCTGACTTAGCTCACTGACTTAACTAGCTAGATAGCTGACTTAACTGGCTGACTTAACCTGTTAGCTACCTAGCTAGCCAACTTTCTTACCACCTGGCTTTGCTAGCTAGCCAACTGACTTAACTAGCTGACTGAACTAGCTAGCTAGCTGACATACTAGCTGATTTATCTAGCTAGCTTCCGAGCTAGCCAGCTGACTTA
>NW_007190691.1:0-679 GCF_000164805.1 Carlito syrichta
TTCCATGTGTACCTGTAAGGTTTTTCCATCGTGTCTCAAAGTAAAAGCTTTAAGATAAAACGTTTTGTCTTCTGTGCTTTTCCTAAAACTGTTTAGTTTTTGCAATTTACTTACACTCTATAGAGTATAAAGAGTCTGCAACATGGTGGTCATGTCAGGGATCCTACTTATGTCTAGATACCTGTACTGAAAAAATGGAGCACAATGGACTAAGCAGGTGATGGCCTAGATTCTCAAACTTGTCTGTTAGCTTTTGAAAAGTGGAAAGATCATTTTGTTGCATTTCCCCATTTCTTGTTTCTAAAAGAACAAATCCCAAGCCCTACAAATGGCTTGTATTGAACTTTTACATTTGAATTAAAGATTGTTAAACATGAAAAAAAAAAAAATTTTGAGATGAGTCTTCTAACAGAAGTATGCTTGGGGCGCCTTGTGGAGGGTGGGGTTATCTTCTCATGTGTGTTCTCCCAAGAGTTGTCTTGTGTCCTGGGCCATTTTGTGCCCCAGGTCTTGAGCTCCTCAAGGGCAGGAACTTCTGTCGGGTGCGTCTTTGTAGTCCAAGCATTTAGCCCGATTCCTGAGGCATAGTAGGTAACACAATAACATTCTGTGGAAAAAAATCATTAGATATATAAGGTTTTCTCTGGAGGCAGGGGAGCAATGTCATACTGAATCACCG
>NW_007190692.1:0-4677 GCF_000164805.1 Carlito syrichta
GTGGCTAGCCAGCTGACTCAACTAGCTAACTTAACCAGATAGCCAGCTCGCTAGCCATCTGACTTAACTAGCTAGTTACCTAGCTAGCCAGTTAGTTAGTCACTTGAATTAACTAGCTGACTTAACCAGCTAGCCAGCTGACTAGCCACCTGACACAACTAGCTGACTTAACTCGTTAACCAGCTGGCTAGCCAGATGACTTAAGTAGCTGACATCACTAGCTAGCCAGGTGGCTATCCAGCTGACTTAACTAACTGGCTACCTAGCTAGCCAGTTGGCTAGTCACCTCAACTAACTAGCTGACTTAACCATCTAGCCAGTTGGCTAGCCAGCTGACTCAACCAGATGTGTTAGCTAGTTAGCCAGCTGGCTAGTCAACTGATGTAACTAGCTGAAATCACAAGCTAACCTGGTGACTAGCCAGCTGACTTAACTAGTACCTACCTAAGTATCCCCCTGGCTTTACAGGTGACTTATCTACCTAGCTACCTAACTAACCAGCAGCCAGGCAAGCTGACTTATCTAGGTAACTTAACTAACTAGCCAACAGGCTAGCCAGCTGACTTAAGTAGATAGCTACACAGCTAGGCAGTTGGCTAGCCAGATGACTTAACTAGCTGACATAAGTAGCTAGCCAGCAGATTTAACTAGCTGACTTAACTTGCTAGCTGCCTAGTTAGCCAGCTGACATTACTAGTTGTAATAACCAGCTAGCACATAGCTAGCAATCTAGCTAGCTAGCTAGCTAGCTAACTATCTAGCTAGCTAGCCAATTTAATGAGCTAGCAAGCTGACATAACTAGGTGACTTAACTAACTGGCTGCCTAGCTAACCAGTGACTTAACTAACTGGCTGCCTAGCTAGTCAGCTGTCTTGCCATCTGACTTATCAAGCTTTTTAACTAGCTAGCGAGCTGACTAGTCAACTGACTTAATGAGGTGACTTAACTAGCTAGTCAACTGGTTATCCAGCTGACCTAACTAGTTGATTGATGAGCTAGGCAGCTAGCCAGCCAGGTGACTAAATTAGCTGGCTTAACTAGTTATCCAGCTTGATACCAGCTGATTTAACTAGCTCTGTGCCTCTCTAGGCACCTGAATAGCCAGGTGACTTAACTAGCTGACTCAATTAGCAAACCAGCTGACTAGATAACTGACTTAACTAGGTCAATACCTAGGTAGACAGCTGGCTAGCCAGCTGACTTAACTAGATGTCTTAACTAGCTGGCCTGCTTTCAAGCTGACTTAACTAGCTAATTAGGTAGCAGACTTAAGTACCTAACTTAAGTAGTTTGTTAACTAGTGAGCTAGCAGACTTAGCTAGCTAACTTAGCTAGCTAACTTAGTTATCTGACTTAAGTACTTGTCTAATGAGATAGCTTGCTGACTTAACAAGTTGGTTAATGAGTTAACTGTTTTAAATAGTTGGTAAACGAGTTAACTGGCTGACTTAACTAGTTGGTTAAGGAGTTAGGTAGGTGACTTAACTTGGCTGAGGTGTCGGCTGACTAGTTAGCTGGTTTAAAACTTTAGCTGACTCCTCAGTCGATTTGTTAGCTGGCTTAACAAGTTGGCGGACTAGTCAGCCAACTAGTTACCAGGGTTAATTATTTGACCTATGAGTTGGCCCGCTTTTTAGCTTGGTTAACTAGTTGGCTTGCTGGTTTGCTGACCTAACTAGTCGACCGACTTGTTGGCCTACTAGTTAGCTGTCCTAACTAGTCAGCTGACTAATAGGCTGAGTTAACTTGTCGGCTGACAAGTTGGCTGACTAGTCAGTCAATTGGTTAGCTGACTTAACTAGTAGGCCGGCTAGTCGGCCGACCAGTTAGCTGACTTAACTAGTTGGCCAGCGAGTGAGCTGACTGTTCAGCTGGCTTAACTAGGCAGCCAAGAGTGAGCTGACTGGTCAGCTGACTTTAGTAGGCTGGTGAGTGAGCTGACAGCTCAGAGGACTTAACTAGTTGGGTGGTGAGTGAGCCAACTGGTTAGCTGAATAAACTAGTCAGCTGGTGAGTGATCCGTTGAGTGAGTTGCCTTAACTAGTTGGCTGTCGATTGAGTTGAAGAGTGAGCTTAGTTAACTAGTCAGCCTGTGAGCCAGCCGACTAGTTTACTGACCTGTTGGCCTTCGAGTGAGCTGACAAGTTAGTTGACTTTTAGGCTGGCAATTGAGATGGCTAGTTTGCTGACCAGTTGGCAAGCAAGTGAGCCGACTAGTTAGCTGACCTGATGGAAAGTGAGCGAGGCCACCAGTTAGCTGACCAGCTAGATGAGTAGCTAGCCAATTAGTTAGCTAAGTAACTCACTAATTTGCTAGCTGACATAACAAACTGGCTGACTAGCTAGCTGACCATCTAGCTGACATAACTAGCTACCATACAAGCTATCTAGCTGTCTAGCTAGCTGACTTAGCTAGTTAGCTAACTGGATACTTAGCTGGCTAGCTGACTTAACTATCTAGCTGGCTAACTAGCTGACTAAACTAGCTAGCTGAATAGTTACCTGACTTGCTAGCTGACTTAACTAGCTAGCTGGCTAGATAGATGACTTGACTAGCTGCCTGGCTGGTAGGCTTAACTAGCTAGCTACCTGTTGACTAAACGTCTAGCAGCTGGCTTAACTAGCTAGCTACCTGGCTGGCAAGCTTGCTAGGCATCCAGCTAGCTAGCTAGCAGGCTGTACAACTGGCTAGCCAGCCAGCTTAAATAGCCAGCCAGCTGGCTGGACAGTCGGATAGCCAGCTGGCTTAACTAGCCAGCCACCCTGCTGGTCAACCAGCTAGCCACCTGTTTTAACAAGCTGGCAACCTACCTGACCAGCCTGCTAACCAGTCAGCTTAAATTGCCAGCCACCTAGCTAGCCAGCAGGCTAACCAGCTGACTTAACTAGCTGACTTAACTAAATAGCTATTTGGCTATACAGGTCGCTTAACTAGCTAGCCACCTAACTAGCCAGCTGGCTAACCAGCTCACTTACTAGCTGAATTAACTAACTAGCAATCCAGCTAGCCAACTGACTTAATTAGACAGCTACCACCTAGCCAGGTAGCTAGTCAGCTGACTTAACTAGGTGACTTAACCACCTTGCCAACTGGCAAGCCAGCTGACTTAAATAGCATCCTAACTATCTAGTCAGTTGACTAGCCACATGAGTTAACTAGCTGACTTAACAAGGTAGCCAGTTGGCTAGCCAGATGACTCAACTAGCTGGCTTAACTAGTTAGCCAGCGGACCAGCCAGCTGACTTAAGTAGCTGACAACACAAGCTAGCCAGGTAGCTAGCCAACTGACTTAACTAGCAAGCTACCTATGTATACACCTGGCTTGCCAGCTGACTTAACTACATAGCTACCTAGCTAACCAAATGGCTACCGAGCTGGCTTAACTAGGTTACTTAAATAGATAGCAAGCTGAATATCCAGCTGACTTAACAAGCTAGCTGCCCACCTAGGCAGATGGCTAGCCAGCTGAATTAACTAGATGATTTAACCTGATAGCCAACTGACTTAACTAGCTGACTTTCCTAGCTAGCTACCTAGCTAGCCAGCTGAATTTACTAGCTAAAATAACTAGCTAGCTACCCAGCTAGCTATCTGGCTAGCTAGCCGACTTAACTAGCTAGCTGATTTAATTAGCTAGCTACCTATCTAGCCAGATGACTTAACTAGCTGAAATTACTAGCTAGCCAGCTGTCTGGCCATCTGATTAACTAACTTTTTAACTAGCTAGCGATTTGGCTAGCAAACTGACTTAACGAGGTGACAATTAGCTAGCCAGCTGGCTACCCAGCTGAATTAACTAGCTAGCTATCCTGCTAGACAACTGGCCAGCCAGCTGACTTGACTAACTGACTTAACTAGCTAGCCAGTTGACTTAACTGGCTGACTCAACTAGCTAGCTACCTAGCTAGCCAGCTGACTTAACTACATGACTTAACTAGCTAGCTACCTAGCTAGCCAGCTGACTTAACTAGCCGATTTAACTAGCTAGCTACCTAGCTAGCTGTCATATACATAGCTGACTTAACTAGCTTACTTAACTAGCTAGCTAACTGACATATCTAGCTGACTTAACTAACTAGCCCCCTACCTAGCCAGCTGACTTAACAAGCTGAATTAACTAGATACCTACTTGCATAGCGTGTTGGCTTTCATGCTGACTTAACTACCTAACTACCTAGCTGACCTCCTGGCCAGCGAGCTGACTTATCTAGGTGAAAACTAGCTAGCCAGCTGGCTTGCCAACTTACTTAACTAGCTAGCTACCCTGCTAGGCAGCTGGCTAGCTAGCTGACATAACCAACTGACTTAACTTGCTAGCCAGCTGATGTAACTAGCTGACTTAACTAGCTAGCTACCTAGCTAGCCAGCTGACTTAACTAGCTGACTTAACTGGCTAGCTATCTAGCTAGCCAGTTGGCTGATGAGCTGACTTAAATAGCTGACTTAACCAGCAAGCCAACCGGCTGGACAGCTGACTTAACTAACTGACTTAACTAACTAGCCAGCTAGCTGGCCAGTTGAATTAACTAGCTGACTTAACCAGCTAGCCTGCTTGCTAGCCAGCTGATTTAATTAGCTAGATATATATCTAGCCTGCTGGGAAGCCAGCTGAATTAACTAACTGACTTATCTAGCTAGCCAGCTACCTAGCCAGCTAACTTAACTAGCTTGCTAA
>NW_007190693.1:0-339 GCF_000164805.1 Carlito syrichta
CTGAGGTAACGAGCAAGCCAGCTGGATAGCCAGCTGATTTAACTAGCTAGATACCTAGCTGACCAGGTGGTTATCCAGCTGACTTAACTAGCAAAAGTAAGCAGCTAGCCTCCTGGGTAGACAGATAACTTAAATAGCTAGCTACCTAGCTAGCCAGCTGGCTAGTCAGCTTGCTTAACTAGCTGACTTAACCAACTAGTCAGCTGGCTAGCCAGGTGACTCAACTAGCTGTCTTAACTAGTTAGCCAGTGGTCTTGCCAGCTGACTTAACTAGCTTGCTAACTAGCTAGCCACCTGGCTAGACAGCTGATTTAATTAGCCAACTTAATTGGCTCACCA
>NW_007190694.1:0-355 GCF_000164805.1 Carlito syrichta
TAGCAAAAGTAAACAGCTAGCCTCCTGGGTAGACAGATAACTTAAATAGCTAGCTACCTACCTAGCCAGCTGGCTAGTCAGCTTGCTTAACTAGCTGACTTAACAAACTAGTCAACTGGCTAGCCAGCTGACTCAACTAGCTGTCTTAACTAGTTAGCCAGCTGTCTTGCCAGCTGACTTAACTAGCTTGCTAACTAGCTAGCCACCTGGCTAGACAGCTGATTTAATTAGCCAACTTAATTGGCTCACCAATTGGCTAGCCAGCTGACATAACTAGCTCGCTACCTCACCAGTCACCTGGCTAGCCAGCTGACTAAACTAGCCGATTCCTAACCAGCTTAATTAACTAGCTTGT
>NW_007190695.1:0-635 GCF_000164805.1 Carlito syrichta
CACACAAAAGGCTACACAGTTACAGCAGGTACACAGGTGGAGGGGAACCCAACCCAGCAGTGAGCCCAACTATCCACTTGGGGAGAAAACTCCAACCCACTGTCCTGCCCCAGTGTCTACGACTAAGAGGAGGGACCCATCTGAAGGAAAGCCTGCTTGGTGGGATAAGCCTCTCCTGAGGGCAGCCTCCAAACAGCTAGACATAAGAGGCTCTGACTCTTTGTTTTGCTGAAAGTAAGCAAGCCCAGAAATTGAGATTAAGCCCTGATCGGGAGGGTAAAGGGTCTGCACTGGTTGGTCTCCCTGTCAGACAGCAGTCTTGTCTTGCTGCTCCAGAGATAAAGGGGGGAGGGGGAGGAATGGCAGGGAAAGAGTGTCAGGGGTAAGGTGGCTGGGGCAGGGTGGGAGGAGGAGAAACAGGGTGGGGGTAGAGCCTCCGCTCCATTTCTCTGAACTCTAGATGACCAAATCGCCACACCCCTCTTTTCAGCCCAGGAGAAACATGGGATGCCTGGATGGATGTCCAAGCCCGGTGCTCCTGGGGGTTGTGGATCTGTGTTGCAGCTGCTTGATCCTCCCGCCTCTCCTTGTGCAGGCTCCCCATTGTCCACAAGGCCCGCCTCACAGAGATCTGC
>NW_007190696.1:0-343 GCF_000164805.1 Carlito syrichta
ATGGGGCCACACCTTGCCTCAGCAAGAGGGCCCCAAAATCGAGTCAGGCCCGGCGGCCACCAGAGTCCAGGTTGCTTGGCGGCCAAGGCAGGGGGACCACCTTGGCCACGCAGGTCAAGGACCCTGAAGGCACATTCATGCCGCTGCATACCAGCCTGGCCAAAAGAGTCTCTGATAACAAAAAAAGACGCCTCCAATGTGTGTCATGACGGGCATCCATGGCTCTCCAAGGAAAGTTCCAGGTGGCTGTGGGATGATGGAGTGATGGGGAAAGGAATGGGCACTCCCCCACCCAAAGGTGGCCTACCGGGTGACCAGAACCTGGGCTGGCAGTGGCATTGCC
>NW_007190697.1:0-406 GCF_000164805.1 Carlito syrichta
ACTGAATGGTCAACTGACTTTAGTCAGCAAGTGAGTGAGCCGAAAGAACAGAAGAGTTAACTAGTCAGCCAGCAAATGAGCTGACTGGTGAGCTGACTTAACTAGTCGGCCAGCGAGTGACCCAAATGTGAGCTGCCTTAACTAGCTGACTTAACTAGATATCTACCTAGATAGCAAGCTTACTTAACCAGCTGAAATAGCTAGCTAGTCAGTTGTCTAGCCATCTGACTTTACTAGCTTTTTAGCTAGCTAGCGCTCTGCCTAGCCAACTGACTTAATGAGGTGTCTTAAAGAGCTAGCCAGCTCGTTAGCCAGCTTACTTAAGTAGTTGATTAATTAGCTAGGCTGCTGGCCAGCCAGGTGACTCTGCAGGCTGATGGAACTAGATATCCAGGGGGCTAGCCAG
>NW_007190698.1:0-308 GCF_000164805.1 Carlito syrichta
GATCGCCAGAGCCCAGCAGGTCGAGGCTGTGGTGGCTGGGAGTGGCCACTGCACTCCAGTTTGTGTGACAGAGTGAGACTCCAACTCAAAAAAAAAAATCCACCCTCCATATCATCCCAAGTATTTGGGAGAGATTGGTATCAGATGTCAAAGCACACAGGAGGAACACAACATCCATGCTGAGATCTTATAGCCAAAAGTTATAGTAATTTATTGCTACTTTTTGAGTGGGAGTCTCACTCTTCTTGCCCAGGTTGGAGTGCAGTGTATGCTCATGGCCACTTCAGCCTCAATCTGCTGGACTTAGG
>NW_007190699.1:0-672 GCF_000164805.1 Carlito syrichta
CGAGAGCAGCATGGTTTGCAAGACTTACACGCATGACATTCCTTCTGTGCTGGGACACATTTATTTACCTGAGAAGCAGCCATTTTTTCTATTTCCTCCTACTTCGCTGGGATTTCTTCTCAGGTGAGATTAATCAAGTTACACCTACATTTTCAAAATATGCCTTTACTTACTTCAAAATTAAATGGAATGTATTGATTTTTTGTCAGTCTTACCACCCTCTTGGGAGACCCTTGCTTGCTCTCCTGTTTGCCTGAGGTTCTCTTTGATTTGATTCTTCCACCATCTCCCTGAGGTGGGTCTACTTTGTCATTTAGGACAGTTTTCCTTCTTTACAAATGCAAGATAATCCAGAGGACAGACATCAAATCTACCTTTGGCCCTGAAGAGCAGTGATCTACAAGTGCACAGAAACCAGTCGCCACACTAAAATAAATTTTTTAAGTTACTAACTTAATAATATAAAGCTTAGACCTAATCGATCCAAAATGGGACAGTCAACTCTCAAAAGTTCGACATAACTCCATTTTAGACTGGGGGTGAGTGTTGGGGATCTCTGGCCTCTTTGTGTGTTTGAATGTAGCTAAAATAATTTTGAAATGCTGACACGTTGGCACCAGTATGCAGCTGTCCAGATCTGGGAAAGTGGGAGTATGTGCACTAACTCTGTTT
>NW_007190700.1:0-1093 GCF_000164805.1 Carlito syrichta
TCGATATGTGGAATATGCACTGATAACAGTAGCTCACATTAACATCACATTATAGAACAATGCAGTATGCTGGATGGGTATAAAGGAGCCTAGATAAGATCTGTCTCATTTCGCAGAAGAGGAAATCAAGTATTTTCGGGCAGGGTAATGATGCCTGTAAATTCAGAGTTGACACTCAAACTCAGGTTCAATTTTATTTCCATCAGGCCTACATGATTTTTGAAACGAAACTCATAGTGCAAGGCTTGACAGATAAAAGTTCTTGTCCTTTGAACTGAGAAGTCTTATCTAGCCCTTGAATATTGCAAATAGGCTGTGAACAGCCTGATGTCCTATGCCAAAAAGACAAAATCTTAAATCCTAATTTTATAGATGACAGAGAGGAAAATCATTACTTTTCACTTTGCCCATTTGCAATTTTACATTGTAACTACCCAGGTTTGGGGAGCATTCTTGTTTCACTGAGACGTTCTAATTTAATAAATCAGAAAGGAAAAGAACAGAGCAAAACCATTAGATGAATGGCTTATTTAAAATTATCCAGTCTTGAGGTGAAATGCTCTGAGAAGCAATACAGCAAAGTGGCTCGGATTTCAAACCTGAATCTAGATTGCCTGGGGTGAAAAGTTTTCTCCCCTGTACTCAACTTCTCTGTGTGACCTTGAGTCAGGTACTTATCCACTTTGTGCCTCCATTTCCTTATCTGTACAATGAAACTGATGATAGGACCTGTCTCATGAGGTTACTGTGAGATTTCAATTAATTAATACATGTAAATTTCAGGGTATGTCCATTATTATTCATTTCACAAATATGTATTTAGTGTTTACTATGTAAAGGGCACTGGGGGATACAGTTTTTGGGAGGCAGAAGTGAGAGGATTGCCTGAGATCTCTGGTTCGAGACCAGTCTGAGCGACATGGCGAGATCTCGTTACTACAATAAACCAACATTAGCCGGGCATGGTAGCACAAGCCTGTGGTTCCAGTTACTTGGAAAGCTGAGGCAGAAGGATCACCTGGGTCCAGTGGGTGGATGTTGTGGTGGCTGTGAAGGTGCCACTGCACTCCATCCTGGGTGACAGAGACTCCAA
>NW_007190701.1:0-457 GCF_000164805.1 Carlito syrichta
CGACCTATTAATCAGCTGGGTTAACTAGTTGACTGATGAGTTGACCCACTAGGTAGAAAGATTATCTAGCTGCCTGCTTGTTTACTGACCTAACTAGTTGGCCGACTAGTTGACTAACTAGATAGCTGACCTAATTAGTCGGATGACTTGTTGGGTGAGCTAACATGTCGACTGACAAGTTGGTCGACTAGTTGGATTACCTGTTAACTGACTTAACTAGTCAGCTAGCGAGTGAGCTGACACTTGCACTGACATAACTAGTCGGCTGACGAGTGAGGCGAATGGTCAGCTGACTAAACTAATAGACCAGTGAGTGAGCAGACTGGTCAGATGACTTAATTAGGCAGCTGGCAAGTGAGCCACGGGTGATCTGCCTTAACTAGTCTGCCGGTGAGCGAGCCAACTGGTGAGCTGACTTAACTAGTCAGCTGGTGTGCAAGCCAACTAGTTAGCTGTC
>NW_007190702.1:0-1047 GCF_000164805.1 Carlito syrichta
AGGTGGCCAGCTAGTAAAGCTGGCTTGCTAGCTGGCTGACCAGCAGAATGGCTGGCTAGGTAAGCAGCTGACTGTCTCCCTCTCCAGTCAGAGGGCTTGCTATTTATTGGGGCTTACTAGCATGATGGTCAGACCGTCAACTAGGTAGTTGGCTGCCTATCCAGCTAGCCAGCCAGGAACCTAACTAGTTAAGCCAACTGGCTAGCCGTCTAGCCAACCAGTTAACTAGCTAGTTAAGTCAGCTGGCTAGCCAGTTAGACAGCCCACAAGTTAGTCAGTTAGATACATCAGCTAGCTAGCCAACTAGCTAGATAAATCAGCTAGCAAGACAGTTAACTATCCAGCTTCCTAGTTAAGTCAGCTAGCTAGTCATGTTGATAGTCAGTTAGTTAGTTAAGTCAGATAGCTTGACAACTAGCTAGTCAGCTAGATGGTTGTCAGTTAGCCAGAGATCTAGCTAGTTAAGTAAGCAAGCTAAAGAGTTAGCTTGCTTGCAAGCTAGTTATGTCAGCTAGCTAGTCAGCTACCTAGTCAAGTCAGCTAGCAAATCAACTAGTTACTTAGCTAACTAGTTGGCTAGCAACTCAGCTATCTGGTCAGCTAACTAGTGGGCTTGCTCACTTTCCATCAGGACAGCTAACTAGTCGGTTTGCTCATCTGCCAACCGGTCATCAAACTAGTAGGCTCGCTCACCTGCCAACAGGTCAACTAACTTGTCAGCTCACTCGCAAGAGAACAACTCAGCTAACTAATTGGCTTCCTCTCCAGCTGACTAGTTAAGTCAGATCATGGGTTGGCTCTTTTGCCAGTTGACTAGTTAAGGCAGCTCACCTGTGGGCTCACTGTCCAGCCGACTGGTTAAGTTGGCTCACTGGTTGGCTCAATAGCCAGTCTACTAGTTAAGTCTTCTGAGCTATTGGCTTACTCACCAGCTGACTAAATTCAGCTGACCAGTGAACTCACACGCTGGGTGACTGGTTAAGACAGCTGACCAGTCAGCTCACTCGCTGGCCGACTGATTAAGATAGGTGACCAGTCGGCTTACTC
>NW_007190703.1:0-302 GCF_000164805.1 Carlito syrichta
CCAGCTGACTTAACTAGGTAGCGACCTAGCTAGGCAACTGGCTATCCAGCTGACTTAACTTGCTGACTTATCTAACTAGCAAGCTGACTTAACAAGTTGACTTAAGCAGCTAGGTGCCTAGTTAACCAGCTGGCTTATCTACTGGCTCAAGTAGCTAGCTATCTAGCTAGCTATCTAGCTAGCCATCTGACTTAACTAGCTTACTTAACTAGCTACCTAGCTGCCATAACTAGCTGACTAACATAACTGGCTTTCTAGCTATCCAACTGACTTAACTGCTGAAATAACTATCTAACCAGATG
>NW_007190703.1:1431-5384 GCF_000164805.1 Carlito syrichta
CTAACTAGTCGCCTTGCTCTCCAGCTGACTAGTTAAGTCAGCTCACCGGTTGGCTCACTCACCGGCCACCTAGTTAAGGCAGCTCACCCATCAGCTCACAAGCCAACCAATTAGCTAAGTCGGCTCACCTGTCGACTCACTTGCCAACCGACTTGTTAATTCTTCTGACCAGTCGACTCACACGCCAGCTGACTATATTTGGCTAACAGTGAGCTCACTCACCGGTTGACTAATTAAGTCAGCTTATCAGTCGGCTCACTCACAGGCCAACAAGATAAGTCAACTCACCTGTCGGCACACTCGCTGACCAACTAGTTAAGTGAGCTAACTTGTCTGCCGACTAGCCAGCCAACTAGATAAGTCAGCTAACCAATCGGCGGACTAGTTGACCAACTTGTAAGCTGACAAGCTAGCTCATCTAAATAGTCAGTCAACAAGTTAGGTCTGCTAACTTGTCGGCCAACTATTAGGCAGACTAGTATGGTCAGCAAACCAGCAGGCAGCAAGTTAACCTAGCTAACTAGTGGGCCAACTCGTTAGTCAGCTAGTTAACCCAGCTAACTAGTCGGCCGACTAGTCAGCCAACTTGCCAAGCCAGCTAACAATTCGGCCGAGTAGTCAGCCTACGTGTTAAACCAGCTAAGTAATCCACCTACTCGTCAGCCAAAAATTAGTCACCTTACTAAGTCGTTAACTAAGTAGTTAAGACAGCTAGTTAACTCGTTTACCAACGAGTTAAAACAGATAACTAACTCATTAACCAACTCATTAAGTCAGCTAGCTATCTCATTGTCCAACTAGTTAAGTCAGCCAGCTAACTAGCTAGCTAGCTAAGTCAGCTAGCTCAATAGAAAGCTAGCTATTTAAGTCAGATACTTAAGTCTGCAACCTAACTAGTTAGCTAAATATTAAATCAGCTAGTTATTGAGTTAGTTAAATAGTTAGCTAACTATTTAATTCAGGTAGTTAAGACAGCTAACTAACTAGTTGTCAGCCAGTTAAGTCAATTATCTAAATAGTTAAGTCAACTACCTAAGTCAGCTAGTTAAGTCAGCTTTTTAATTTAGTCAGCTGGTGAGACACTACCTAGCAAGTGAGCTAATGGGTTACAACAGCAGGTTGAGTCAAGTTGTTAGCTAGTTAACTAGCGGATTAAATGAGCTGGTTGAGTCAGTTAGCTAGATAGTTAGAAAACTTGTTGGCTCAACTGATTGAGTAGGCTAGCTAGCCTGTTAGCTAACGAGTTAAGTCAGCTGGATGTGTCAAATAGGTAGCTAGATTGCTAACGAGTTAAATCAGCTGGTTGTGTCAGCTAGCTAGCTCATTAGCTAATGAGTTAAGTCAGATGATTAAGTCATGTAGCCAACACGTTTTATAATGGGTAAGCTAACTACTTAGCCAGCTGGTTAAGGCAGCTAGCAAGCTAGTCAGCTAAATATTTAAGTCAGCTTATTAGCTAGGAATCTAGCTAGTTAGGTGACAATTTAAGTCAGCTGTCTAGCTAGTTAGCTTGCTAGTTAGATAACTATACAAGTCAGCTGGCTATCTAGGTAGCTAGCTAGTTAAGTCAGCTAGTTAAGTCAGCTGGCTAGCCAGCTGGCTAGATTTGTAGTGAACTAGTTAAGTCAGCTAGCTAGCTAGTTGGTTAGCTGATTAATACGCTAGACTAAAGAACTGGCTAGCCAACTCGCAAGGTAGTTATCTAGATAGTTAAGTCACCTAGATAGCTACCTGGCTAGCTAATGATGTCAGCGAGTTAAGTCAGCTGGCTAGCCAACTGGCTAACTGGTTAAGACAGCTAGTTTAGTCAGCTGTCTAGCTGGATGTCTACATAGGTAGGTAACTAGATAAGTCAGCATGCTAGCCAGCAGACTAGATGTTCAATGCACCTAGCTAATTCAGCTGGCTAGCCAGCTATCTAGGTAGTTAGCAAGATAGATAAGTGGTTAGCCAGCTTACTAGTCTACATCAGCTAGGTAAATAAGCTGGCTAACCAGCTGGCTAGATAAGTAGCCAGCTTGTTTAGTCATCTAGCTAGCCAGCTGACTAGCTGGTTAAGTCAGCTAGTTAAGTCATCTGGCAACCAGCTGGCTATGTAGTTAAGTCAACTCATTAAGTAAGTTGGCTATCCAGCAGGTTAGGTAGTTAAAAAGCTAGTTAAGTCAGATGGCTAGCCTTCTAGCTAGCTAGGTATTTCAGCTAGTTAAGCCAGCTGGATAGGTAGGTAGGTAGCTGGTTAAGTCAGCTAGTTGTGTCAGCTTGCTAGCTAGTTAAGTCAGCAAGTCTAGTCAGCTGGCTAGCCAGTTGGCTAGCTGGGTAGCTAGCTAGTTAAGTCAGCAGGCTAGACAGTGAGCTAGCTAGTTAAGTAACCAGGATAAGTCAGCTCACTAGACTGCTGGTTAGCTAGGTAGCTAGGTAGGTAAGTCAACTAGCAAGCCAGTGGGTTAAGTCGGTATTCTGCAAGTTAAGTCAGCTGGCCATCGAGCTGACTAGCTAAGTAGCTAGGCAGCTAGGTCAGCCTGCTAGCCAGCTGCCTAGCTAGATAAGTCACCTAGTTATGACAACTGGCAAGACAGCTGGCTAGCTAGGTAGCTATATAGCTAAGTCTGCTGTCTAGCCTGCTGGTTAGCTATTTAAGTCACCTAGTTAAGTCAGCTGGCTAGCCAGCTGGCTAGCTAGGTAGCTTGATAATTAAGTGAGCTGGCTGGACAGCTGGCTAGCTACTTAAGTCAACAAATTAAATCAGCTGGCTAGCCACTTGACTAGCTATATAGCAAGATAGCTAGTTCAGCTGACTAGCAAGCAGGCCAGCTATTTACGACAGTTAGTTAATTTAGCTGGGTAGCAAGCTGGCTAGCTAGGTAGTGAGCTAGTTAATCAGTTGGCTAGCCAGCTAGCTTCCTAATTAAGTCAGCTAATTAAGTCAGCTAGCTAGCCAACAATCTAGCTAGGTAGAGAGTTAGTTAACTCAGCTGGCTACCCAGCTGGTTAAAGAGTTAAATCAGCTAGTTGAGTCAGCTGTCTATCCAGTTGACTAGTTTGTTAAACCAACTAGATAATTCAGCTAGCTAGCAAGCTGGCTAGCTAGGTAGCAAACTAGTTAAGTCATCTAGTTAAGTCAGCTGGCTAGCTAGGTAGCTATCTAGTTAAGACAGCTAGTTAAATCAGCTGGCTAGCTAGTTAAGACTGTTATTTAAGTCAGCTGGCTAGCCAGCTGCCTATCATGGTAGTTATCTTGTTAAGTCTGCTGGCTACCCAGCTGGTTAACTAGTTAAATCACCTAGTTAAGTCAATTCGCTGACCAGCAGGTTAGCTAAGTAGTTAAGTAGTTAAGTTAGCTGGCAAGCAAGTAGGCTATGTAAATAGGTAGCTACTTAAGTCAGCTGCCTAGCCTATAGGCTATCTCGCTATGTCAGCTAGATAAGTCAAATGGCTATTCAGCTGTCTAGCTTGGTAGATAGGTATTAAAGTCTACTGGCTAGCCTGCTGGCTACATCGTTAAGTCAGCTAATTAAATCAGCTGGCTAGGCTGCTGGCAGGCTAAGTAGCTAGGTAATTAAGTCAGGCGGCTAGACAGCTGGCCAGGTATTTAAGTCAGCTATTTTAATCAGCTGGTTAACAAGCTCGTTAGCTAGTTAAGTCAGCAGGTTAATTATGTTGTCTAGCCAGCTGACTAGCTAGTTAAAATCTATTTATGTCAGATAGGCAGCCCGCTGGGTCACTAGATATTTCAGCTATTTATGTCTGCTGGCTAGCTAGGAAGCTAGCTAGTTAAGTCAGGTAGATATGTCAGCTAGCTAGCTAGTTAACTCAGCTAGTTAAATCACCTACCTACATGATAGCTAGCTAGGTAGCAAGCTAGTTAAACCAGCTACTTAAGACAGACGGTTAGCTAGGTAGCTAGCTAGTTAAGTTAGCTAGATTAGTCAGGTTGCCAGCTAATTTAGTCAGTA
>NW_007190704.1:0-301 GCF_000164805.1 Carlito syrichta
CAAAAAGACCAAATTCCCATGAAAGACCTCAGGGAACCCTGTTGTGTAAGTCACAGTGTGGCAAGACCTTTTGGACAAGAACCCATTCCTGCCACTGTTTACTCATGTTGGTAGGTGACTGAGAAGGAGACTTCAACAGGATAAGACAGACAATCAGCCTCGGCACCCACATGTCCAGATGCTCTTAGGGTGCCCTGGGGCACTAGAAAAGATGTGGGAGAAGTTGGGCGTGGGGAGTAAATGCGGGTGTGGGCGGGGCTAGCGCAGGGTATAGGGGTGTGGCCGCAATTGGGAAGCGGGA
>NW_007190705.1:0-1371 GCF_000164805.1 Carlito syrichta
AGACCTTTTGGACAAGAACCCATTCCTGCCACTGTTTACTCATGTTGGTAGGTGACTGAGAAGGAGACTTCAACAGGATAAGACAGACAATCAGCCTCGGCACCCACATGTCCAGATGCTCTAAGGGTGCCCTGGGGCACTAGAAAGGATGTGGGAGAAGTTGGGAGTGGGGAGTAAATGCGGGTGTGGGCGGGGCTAGCGCAGGGTATAGGGGAGTGGCCGCAATTGGGAAGCGGGATGCTGGGGATCTAGGAAGAAGAATAGAAAGCAGGTCTGGGACAGAATCCGGATCAAATCAAGTCCTTCAGCTGTGGGAGGCGGGTTCAGCGACAGGTCACTGGGTGAGTGGTAGGCCAGAACGATGTGAGGAGCAGGCGAGTGGAACTCTCAGGATCAGTTGGAGAGAGACCAAAGCTCTGGTTTCCTCCAAACCTTCTCCTGTCTGGTCGCTGCCTTAACAATTCAGATGCTTTATACTCTCTCTGGACCAATCACATGCCGCCACCCCACTGGCGTCACACTGGACACCCCGCTGACGCGAGGCCATTCTTAGACCAGGTGCTCCCCCACGTGGCCCCCAGCTTGCGCCATGCTAATGGACAGGTCCTCTCTGGAATCTTAGCAGACCTTCTGATTTGTGGTTTTTGCCAGCCAAGTTCCCAAGTGCGCTGCACTGCTCTGCCCATCCCCAAATCACTAGGCTTCCCATGATCTCTTTTGGCTGCATAACAAAATAAATGAGGGGCTGCAGGGAGACTCCAATACCCAAGTACAGTGGGAGGTTACACACCCCCTCTCTCAGCAGTTCATCTAATAAGCAACAAAACTCAGTCAGAACATATATCCTCATAGCAAGCCTATTATCTGTTATCTTTGTGTCTGTATGGCAAATGCTGATAATACATCAATTTAAAGCACACTTGGGGCCATTGCTTTGTTCACTTGAGGTGTGTTCATGTGGTTCTTTGAGCTATGACCCACCACTTTTTCTTAACTTTGTCTCCCCCCACTCCTGCCACACTTTGGGGAGGTGAATCTCTTCCCACACTAATTTATTTTCAAAATAAACTATAATTCCAATCTAACCTGTGTACAGTTCTTTGCCTTTTTTGTGCAGCACCAGATCACAAACCAAAATCCCCAATTCTGACCTGACATTTTGGAGGTCCCACTGGGATTCTGGTACCTAACATTTTTATTAAAATGTGTTTTCAGAGACCAAGTCGTGTTATGTTGCCCAGGCTGGTCTCAAAACTTATGCCTGCAAGGGATCCTTCTGCCTCAGTCTCTGAAAGGCATAAGTCACTGTGCCCAGCATGGAAAGAAATTTTTTATGCACAAAGAACAAATTGTTAGTAGTATGTCTGAATG
>NW_007190706.1:0-848 GCF_000164805.1 Carlito syrichta
TGTTGATAATACATCAATTTAAAGCACACTAGGGGCCATTGCTTTGTTCACTTGAGGTGTGTTCATGTGGTTCTTTGAGCTATGACCCACCACTTTTTCTTAGCTTTGTCTCCCCCAACCCCTGCCACACTTTGGGGAGGTGAATCTCTCCCCACACTAATTTATTTTCAAAATAAACTATAATTCCAATCTAACCTGTGTACAGTTCTTTGCCTTTTTTGTGCAGCACCAGATCACAAACCAAAATCCCCAATTCTGACCTGACATTTTGGAGGTCCCACTGGGATTCTGGTACCTAACATTTTTATTAAAATGTGTTTTCAGAGACCAAGTCGTGTTATGTTGCCCAGGCTGGTCTCAAAACTTATGCCTGCAAGGGATCCTTCTGCCTCAGTCTCTGAAAGGCATAAGTCACTGTGCCCAGCATGGAAAGAAATTTTTTATGCACAAAGAACAAATTGTTAGTAGTATGTCTGAATGCAGTGTAACATGGTTGTTACCCGCATGGATTCTGGAGTCAGGCCATCTGGGTTCAAATCCAATTTGTAGTTGCAGAATTTTGGGCTAGCCATTGAATAAGCATCTTGTTGCAATCGTTTTCTCATTTGTAAAGAAGGAATGAAAATAGGGATGATAATATGACCTCATAAAATTGTTGTGAGGATGAGATTAGTTATACATGTAAAATGCTTAGAATATCACTATCCTTGATAATCAGATGCGTGCACTTGACATATACTATCTTTTAAAGTTCTAACGATCATCCTACAAATAAGTATTATTAATTATATTTTGCATATGGAAACTACTAGAGTTTGGGGTCCCAAATTCCTTGATTTTAATTCTAC
>NW_007190707.1:0-558 GCF_000164805.1 Carlito syrichta
GAGCGGAGAGGAATGAAATGGAATGGATAGCAATGGAATGGAATGGAATGCAATGGAATGAAGGGAATGGAATGGAGAGAAATAGAATGGAGAGGAATGGAATTGAGAGAAATGGAATGCAATGGAATTGATTGGAGAGTTATGCTGAGGAAGTGAATGGAATGGAGTGCAATAGAATGAAGAAGAATGGAATGGAGAGGAGTGGAATGGAATGGAATAGAATGGAATGGAGTGAAAGATGTGCAATTGGCTGGACTTGGTGGCTCAGTCTGTAATCCCACGCCTTTGGGAGGCTGCGGTGAGTGGATTGCCTGAGCCCGTGAGGTCGAGTTCCGCCTGTGCAGCGAGTCCTTATCTCTACAATAAATGAAAAAATCAGCCGAGCATGGTAGCGCTTGCCTGTAATTCTGGCTACTTGGAAGGCTGAGGCAGAAGAATTGACGGAGCCCATCAAGTCGAGGCTGTGGTGGCCAGGAGAAACCAATGCACTCCAGTCTCGGCGACAGAGTGAAACTCCAAATCAAAAAAAAAAAAGATATACAGTGAAATGGAATGGAG
>NW_007190708.1:0-348 GCF_000164805.1 Carlito syrichta
TTAACTAGTTTGCTACATAGCTAACCAGCTGACTTAACTAGGTGACTTAACTAGCTAGATCGTTGTCTAGCCAGCTGACTTAACTACAAAGCTACCTAACTAGCATGCTCTGTAGCCAACTAACTTAACCAGCTAGCCAGCTGGCAAGACAGCTAACGTTAGTAGTTAGCTCCCTAGCTAGCAAGTTGACTAGCCACATAATTAGGTGACTTAACTAGGTGATTTAACTAGCTAGCCAGCTGTCTAGCCAGCTGACTTAACTACCAAGCTACCTACATAGCACACTGACTAGCACGCTGATTTAACTAGCTTACTTAAACAGCTAGCCAGCTGGCTAGCCCGCTGACT
>NW_007190709.1:0-300 GCF_000164805.1 Carlito syrichta
TTCCTTTCTTATTCATTCAATTGCATTCCATGCCATTCAATTCCATTCCATTCCAAACCTTTCAATTCCATTGAATTTCATTCAATTACATTCCATTCCTCTCCATTTCATTCCATTCATTTCCGCCAAAATCCATTCTATTCCATTCCATTTCGCCCAACCCCATTCCATTCCATTCGATTCCATTCCATGTCATTCCTCTACACTCCATTCCATTCCTTTCCACTGTTTCCTCTTCCTTTCCATTAAATATCATTCTTCTCCATTCTTTTCCATTTCATTGCGTACCTCTCCACTCCA
>NW_007190710.1:0-388 GCF_000164805.1 Carlito syrichta
CAGTTTCAGGTGCACTAATCATGGAGAAAGGCCAGTCACTGAGACTCCTATTACAGAGAAGGTCTAGTCATGGACACTCATCACACAGAGGCACCAGTCATGGGAATACCTATTCCAAAGATGCGTTAGTCATTGGGACACCCATTATTGAGAAGGCTCAACAACTGGGACACAAATCACAGAGGAGGCCCAGTCACTGTGGCACCTATAAGAAAGGAGAGGCAGTCTTGGGGCACTTATTATAGAGGAGGCACAGTTACTGGTGCAGTCATCACAGAGAAGAGTCAGTCACTGGGACACAAATTAAAGAAGAGAGTCAAATATTGGAGTGCAAATCAGAGAGGGGGGCTAGTCACTAAGGCATTAATTATGCATGGCATCCAGTCAC
>NW_007190711.1:0-720 GCF_000164805.1 Carlito syrichta
TTTTAAAATGAAGAGAGAGACAGTGTAACGCCAGGCAACTCAAAGTACCCATCTTGGGGGGTGAACACAGGTGGTGTGTTGAGGTTCCTCAGAGCAGGTTCTCTGCAGGATGCTGTGTCTTTCTTGAAGCATATGAATAGACTCTGTCAATGACCAAAGCCATCTTTGGTTCAGTAAGTTAGGGACCAACATATAGGTTGGGCCGAGAAATTTTTATTGGTTGTGAGGCTGACTTTAATTGGTTCTCTGCCTCACTCAGCAGATATTTGGTGTGCCTGCTGTGTGCTAGGAAGGGCACTGGGCACTGGAGGCTGTAGTAGTGAATATTTTGCTGCCCCTATGACTACGGCAGTGTACTTCATGCCGGGCACTGCTTCACTCATGAATTGTCTCATGTGCTTTAATTCATTTTGCAAATGAGAAAACAGAGTCATTCGATCTAGCAGCAGGGCTAGAGCTTTTGAATCCACCTGGTTCGATCCAGAGATGGAATTTTTCCCCATGCAGAACTCTTAATTCTACCCTGCCCCGGTTGCCCAGAATGAGACACCTTGGGTCATGCCTGCTAGAATTTGAACTTGCATTATGTATCTTGGCCTTGAATCTCAGGAGGGTGCATTTGGGTGACTGTCAATTTTTCTACTAGTACTTTTTAGAGGCAAGAATTCCTTGGTAGGAAGAAACATTGCAGTGATGAAGTCAAAGGGTTATCTAATGGAA
>NW_007190712.1:0-334 GCF_000164805.1 Carlito syrichta
GCTGCCTGCCTCCGAGCAGGCAACAGGAGCCCCACGGAGGGCAGGCAGGACAGTCTCGGACGCAGGATAGGTGGCAGCGATCCCAGCAGATCTTCCCTGAAGCGGTCCATCGTAGATCTCCTCGGGTCGCGTGGTGCGATATGCTACCACTCCCAGAGGCCGTGGCAGCGGTGGTGCTGGCAACGGCAGCGGCAGTGGTGGTGGGGGAAGGGGCGGCGGTGGCAGCGGCGGCAGCAGCGGGACCGTTTGGAATGCAGTCAAAACTGTCCAGTCATTTCAATGGCAGCGGCCAAGCTCTGTCTGTAGAGCAGGCTGCGAAGCTGGGGTCCCCAGC
>NW_007190713.1:0-2314 GCF_000164805.1 Carlito syrichta
CACTCCATCCAAAGACCACAGAATACACATTCTACTCATCATGGCATGGAACGTACTCTAAGATCAACCATATAGTTGCCCATAAATCAAGCACAAGCAAATATAAAAGAACAGAAATTTTACCCATGCACCTTCTCAGACCACAGTGAAATGAAAGTGAACATTAACACCAATAAGTTCCCCCCAAAACCCACAGAGACATGGACACTAAACAGCATGATGCCAAATAACTCCTGGGTCAATGATGAAATCAAAACAGAGTTAAAAGATACCTGGAAACAAATGAAAATGAAGAAGCATCTTACCAAAATCTCTGGGATGCCATGAAAGCTGTAGTAAGAGGGGAATTTATATCCCTACATACGCACATGAAGAATAAGGAAAGATCACAAATTAACAGCCTAACAAGCCACCTAAGGAAGCTGGATAAGCAAGACCACCAAAACCCTAATTTCAGCAGAAGAATCCAGCTCAGCAAAATAAAAGCCCAAATCGAGGACATAGAAGACAAAAAGGCAATACAAAAAAAAGTCAATGAAACAAAAGGTGATTTTTCAGAAGGATAAACAATATTGAGGGTCACCTAGCTAGAAGGACCAAGAAAAAGTGGGAAAAAGTCCAAATAAACACAATCAGAAACACAAAAGATGAAGTCACATCTGATCCTGAAGTAATACAAAATATCATTAGAGACTACTATGTACACTTGTATGGAAACAAACTTGAAAACCTTAAGGAAATGGAAGACTTTCTGTCATCACACAACCTGACTAGGTTGAAAGAAGAAGAAATCGAGACCCTAAATCGACCAATACAAATCATGGAAATTGACTACGTAATTAGAAAACTACCTACGAAAAAAGCCCTGGATCAGATTGCTTTGCAGCAGAATTCTACAAGACATTCAAAGAAGAACTGATACCAATCCTACTGAAGGTATTCCAGGCAATTGAGAAAAATGGAACTCTCCCCAAATCATTTTAGGAAGCTAACATCACATTGATACACAAGCCAGCTGAAGGCCCAACAAAGAAAGAGAATTACAGGCCAATATCTTTGATGAATATAGATGCTAAAATTCTCAAAAAGATCCTAGTGAGCCGAATTCAACAACACATCACAAAAATCATCCATCATGACCAAGTAGGCTTCATGTCTGGAATGCAAATCTGGTTCAACATTCGTAAAACCATACACGTAATTAAATACACCAACAGATGTCAAAAAAAATACTATGTGATTATATCATTAGATGCAGAAAAAACTTTTGCTAAAATCCAGCACCCTTTCTTCATAAAAACCCTCGAACTTCTAGACATAATGGGAAATATATCTCAAAATAGTAAAAGCCATCTACAAGAAAACCACAGCATACTCCTAAATGGACAATAATTGGAACTATTTCCCCTGAAAACTGGACCAAGACAAGGATGTCCATTTTCACCCCTTCTGTTCAATATAGTATTGGAAGTCCTGGCTAGAGCAATCAGAGAAGAGAATGCAATCAGGGGTATCCAAATAGGAAAAGAGGAAGTCAAGTTATCCCTCTTTGCAGATGACATGATTATGTACCTTGAAAACCCAAGAAAATCTGTCAAAAACCTCCTTACACTGATAAAGGACTTGGCAAATCTCAGGATATGAAATAAATATGCAAATGACAATCACATTTCTTTACACCAATAATAAACAAACAGAAACCCAAATGAAAACTATAATTTCATTCACAATAGCTACAAAAAAAAGAAAGAAATACCTTGGCATTTTCTAACCAGAAACGTGAAAGACCTTTACAATGAAAACTACAAAACACTGCTCAAAGACATCAAAGATGACACAAACAAGTGTAAAAATATTCCATGATCATGGATTGGAAGAATCAACATTGTGAAGATGTCCATCCTACCTAAGGCAATCTACAGATTTAATGCTACACCCATCAAATTACAAGCAACATTCTTCTCAGACCTAGAAATAACAATACCGGAATTTATATGGAAACACAAACTACCAAGGATAGCCAGAACAAAACAAAACAAAACAAAACAACAACAACAACAACAAAAGCAGGTGATATCACATTACCAGAATTCAAACTTTACAATAAAGCTACAATCATCAAAACAGCTTGGTATTGGTACAGGAACAGGCATATAGACCATTGGAATAGAACTGAGATTCCAGAAGCAAATCCTCAATTTCTCAACCAACTCATCTTTGACAAAGCCTCCACCACCTACCACTGGGGAGAGGAAGAACCTATTCAGTAAATGGTGCTGGGAAAACTGGCTGGCCACATGCAGAAGACTCAAAC
>NW_007190714.1:0-487 GCF_000164805.1 Carlito syrichta
CAATTTCTCAACCAACTCATCTTTGACAAAGCCTCCACCACCTACCACTGGGGAGAGGAAGAACCTATTCAGTAAATGGTGCTGGGAAAACTGGCTGGCCACATGCAGAAGACTCAAACAAGACCCTCATCTATCCCCATACACAAAAATTAACTCTAAATGGATCAGAGACCTAAATGTAAAACCTCAAACCATAAGAACCTTAGAAAATGCAGGATACACCCTTATGGCAATTGGAACTGGCATCCAATTCCTGAGCAATAACTGAAATGCACAGGCTATAAGAGATAAGATAGACAAGTGGGACAAGATAGACAAGTGGGACTTCATTAAACTGACAAGCTTCTGCAAAGCCAAAGAAACTATCAAGAGAGCAGGGAGACAGCCCACAGACTGGGAAAAAGTATTTGCCAACTTCAGGTCTGACAAAGGCCTAACATCTTGGATCTACAAGGAACTCAAACATGCTGAAAAGAAAAAAACAAAC
>NW_007190715.1:0-1192 GCF_000164805.1 Carlito syrichta
TATCTCCCAGATATGTGGATTGCAATTAAAAAAGAAATCTCTTCACAAATTCCAGCACAACTTTAAAAAAAAAAAAACACAAACTTACTAAAAAGAACATGTTACCTTCACCTTTGAATGAAAATTTAGCTAGTTATAAAAGTCATGGTTGACAATTTTTTTGTCCTTAGTGTTTTGGAAATACTTCTTTATTATGTTCATGCATTAATAGATGTGATGTCTGATCTACTGTGAGTTTGTTCTTCTTTAAGAGGCAGTATGTTTTTTGTATTTGACAATCGTTACATGTTCTCTCTATCTTTGATCTTCTTCAGTCTTAATTCTTGCTCTTAATGTTCATGGGTAGATTTGGTTTTGTTATACCTTGTACCTAGTGTATATATGAGGGAAGACCCCCGAAAAACCCAGAATTTATAATTGTGTATTTCTTCGTACATTTTTAAACTTGTCACCTTCAAAGTACTCTCCATTTGATACAGTACACATACCGAGATCCTTTTTCTTCTACTCAAAGAAGTTTGTGAACTTGTCAATTTGGATGCCTTTTAGTGCTTCTGCTGTTTTTTGTTTCACGTCTTCCACATCAGTGTACATGTTGCCCTTTGAGGTCTTTTTTCATCAGGAAAAACAAAAAAAAGTTGCTTGGGGTGAGATCACATGAATAGGGAGGGTGGGGCACAGGCATCATGCTGTTTTGTGTCCAAAAGTGCTGAATACTTTCTGTGGTGTGGACAGCTGTGTTTATAAATCACCCATCATAAATGGACAAGTCCATAGAAATAAGCCAAAATAATAATAATAATAATAATAATAATAATAATAATAATAAACTTAAGACAAATGCAGCCTCTCACAACAATGTTAGCTGCTACACTGTGCTGATGGGAAATTCTAGAACACCTCATGGGGAAACCTGTACTACAAGGGGCCCTCCTTTCAAAAATAATTCCATTTTATTGTTTGGTTTTTTTGGTCCCTCCTCATAGTTAGTTCTTGCCATTTTTTGCTTTAAACTGTGAATCATGTCACGTGGTATAGAACATACTTATTCTATTTTATTCCCATCAGACAATGAATTTCTTGGAGCCTTCTAAGAGTTCCCCCAACATTTTGTAAATCTGACATATCTCACTTAGGGATTGGAAATGATACAAGAATTATGGTAACAGGACTTTGTTAATCCTAAATAGTT
>NW_007190716.1:0-402 GCF_000164805.1 Carlito syrichta
GCAGCTGAGATAAAGACCATCTGGAGTGATGGGATAGCACCACCTGCTGGCGATTCAAGGGAGTAAACCCACAACCCCACTGCACAGACAGAATCCAAGGCAGTGGGAAGTGGGTTTCAGATTATCCATACACCTGTCACCAGATACCAGGACCTGCAGATAGATTTTGAATCACAGCTTCCCTTAAGTAAATCTCAAAACTGAAAAAGGACCACCCTCAGCCTACAGTACAACTACAGAATTGAACAAAGTAAGAGGACATACATAAAGAAGAATAAGAGATTGAACAAACAGAAGTAAAAACAACCCCTCCACCCCTGAATAACAGAATTAAAGAAGACGGTGACGTGGAGGGAAGGAAAAAGTAGGGAGGGGAAAAAACTGCACAAATGAAGAAAAACC
>NW_007190717.1:0-676 GCF_000164805.1 Carlito syrichta
TGGAATGGAATGGAATGGAAAGGAGTGGAAATGAATGGAGAGGTATGAATGTGAATGGAATGGAGTGGAGTGGAATGGAATGGAGAGGAATAGAATAGATTGGAAAGAAATGGAATGGAGTGGAATGCAATGGAGAGCAATGCATTTGAATGTAATTTAGAGGAAAGGAATGGAATCAAACGGAAAGGAATGGAATTCCAATGGAGTAGAATGGAAAGGACATGATTAGAATGGAATGGAATAGATGGAAATGAATGGAATGGAGAGGAATGGAATGGAGTGGAGAGGAATGAAATGGTATGGAGTGGAACGGAATGGAACAGAGTGTAATGGAGAGGATTGGAATGGCATGGAATGGATTGGAAAGGAATGGGATAGAATGGATGGAATGGAATGGAGAGGAAAGAAATGGATATTCATGAAATGGATTGGAATGGAATGGAATGGAATGAAATGATATGGAAAAAACTGGAGACTAATAAAATGGAATGGAATGGAGAAAACTGAAATGGAATAGAATGGAACGTAATGAAATGGAATTGAGAGGAAAGGAATGAAATGGAATGGATGAAATGGAGAGCAATGGAATGGAATTGGGAGGTCTTGAATGTCATGGAGCAGAATGGAATGGAGAGGATTGGAATGGATAAGAATGGAATGGAATGGAAAGGAGAGT
>NW_007190718.1:0-408 GCF_000164805.1 Carlito syrichta
CCTCTGCCTTACTATCTGTCCATTCAGCAGTATGTAGTCTTGGTTCCTAGATTAAAATGGGGGTATAAAAGAGGAAAATAATTGAGGAAGGGGGGTCAATAGGAAGGTAGAGAGAGAGAAGAGTGAGAGGGAAAACAGACATACATACCAACTATCCAGTAAGAGAGAGACACAAGGCTTGAAAGAAGTGAAAAAAGACATGTAAGAAAGATTCCCTAAAAAATACTGATAGCTACACAGAGACAGACCAATATAATCATGAAACAGTGTAAGTCAGAAGGCAAACAATGCACATGATCAAAATAGTCAAAATGATAAAATCGTGAGTCACAATAAGAGATCAGACTGAAATCACTTCAGCTCTGATCTCCGGCCTCTCCCCTTTGTTTTTTGTTGCAGGCAGCTAGG
>NW_007190719.1:0-1865 GCF_000164805.1 Carlito syrichta
CTCTGTGACAGCTGTAGCACATCACACCACCCGGGCCCGAGGCGATCCACATCAAACCCCTTCAGGGAAGATCTGCTGGGATCGCTGCCACCTCTCCTGTGACCAAGACTGTCCTGCCCACCAGCCGTAAGGCTCCTGTTGCCTGCTCTGAGACAGGCAGCCATCTTGTTCCTGTCCGGCCCTACTCCCTCTGGGGCGAGCAGCTAAGATAACACCAACTGCTGGCGATTCAAGGTAACAACACCGAAACGGGGGAAACAAGTTTGATAAAGACATAGACCAGAGTGCTGAATGGAGGGTAATCTGAACTGTCCTTCACAGCAGATCAGGGGCAAATGACCCTAACTGCAAACTAATTTACCAGCTTGAAAAGAAAACTAGAAATCAGACCTGAAAGGACATTGGACTTAAAAGAAATGTCTCAGAGTGTGCTTCATTGGTTCTATTAGTTTAATGACTTAATTCTATTCCTACTGTATTATTCCCTTTTTCCTTTTTTCCTTTTCCTTTACTTCTCTTTTCTTCTCTCTGTAACCATATCTTTGTATAGAGGAACAGAACACTAACAAGGTGGTTGGTTAGCTTGTATGTTAGCATCACTATATGTTTTATTTTCATTTTTTATTTTTTGTATGAGAGTTGGTTCATCTGTAGCAGTGGTCTATTATTTTTATCTGTTTCACTATAGGCCTCTCTCTGTTTTTGTTGGCACACTCATTTGTTTCCCCCCTTACTCCTCTATCTCACCACTCCTCTCTTCAACCCACTAACTACTCCATTCTCTCCCCTCTGCTAAACACATTTTATTTCATGGAGTAAACCTACAGCCCCACTGCATGGACAGATTCCAGGGCAGTGGGAAGTGTGTTCCACATTATCCACACACCTGTCAGCAAATACCAGGACCTGCAGACAGATTTTGAATCACAGTCCTCCCCTTAAGTAAATCTCAAAACTGCAAAAAGGACCACCTCCAACCTACAGTGCAACTCCAGAATTGAACAAAGTAAGAGGACATACATAAAGAATAGGAGACTGAACAAACAAAGTAAAATCAATCCCTTTACCTCTGAATAACAGAATTAAAGAAGACAGTGACGTGGACGGAAGGAAAAAGTAGGGAGAGGGAAAAAACGGACAAATGAAGAAAAACCAAAAGAAGAATATAGGTCTCACACAGACCCCTGGGGAATCAGACACTGAGAAAATAGATTCTGGAACACAAACAATGAAGAGTCCCCAGAATGACTGGTTACATGCAACAAACCCAGACATCAAGACATTAATGGAGAGAATTAAAAAAATTGAGGAGAGACAAGAGGAAAATAGGAAGGAGCTGATGTCAGAAATGACAGCAGTAAAGAATACTGTGATGGAAATGAACAACAGACTAATAAGCATGGAAAGCAGAATCAGCCAAGCAGAAGAAAGAATCTCAGAGCTCGAAGACCAAAACACAGAACTAACCCAAACTGTCAAAAGCATAGAAAAGAAGTTCAAAAAGACAAAACAAAACCTGCAAGAGATGAATGATCACTTCAAGAGACCAAACCTAAGAATAATTGGGCTTCCTGAGGCAGAGAGAGAAACAGAAGCCACACTGGAACAAACATTTCATGAAATCATTCAAGAAAATTTACCTCATCTCACTAGGGATGAAAAAATTCAAACACAAGAGATTCAGAGAACCCCTGCAAGACAACAAATGAGAAGACCAACTCCCAGGCACATAATAATTCGTCTATACAAAGAAGCTATAAAAGGAAAAAATCATAAAGGCAGCAAGAGAAAAAGGCCAGACTACTTACCAGGGAAAACCAATTAGAATAGCAGCAGATGTATCCACAGAAACCCTTCAGGCCAGG
>NW_007190719.1:1891-2739 GCF_000164805.1 Carlito syrichta
AAAACATACATGAACCAACTCCAAAACCCAAAGAAAGACAACAAATAAACAGGAACAACTCTGTAAGAACCTTATGACAGGGATCAACTCTTGCATTTCAATTATTAGCCTAAATGTGAATGGACTAAATACACCACTGAAAAGACATAGATTGGCAAAATGGATAAAATATCATCAGGCAACAATCTATTGCCTTCAAGAGACTCACCTCACTAGAAAGGACACCCACAGACTCAAAGTAAGAGGATGGGAAACAAACTTCCAGGTGAACGGAATACAAAAGAAAGGAGGAGTAGCCATCTTAATTTCAGACAAAATACCCTTCAAAGTATTAAAAATAAAAAAAGATACAGAAGGCCACTATACAATGATAAAAGGCTCAATCCATCAACAAGAAATATCTATCCTAAACATATATGCACGCAACATAGGTGCGCCAACTTTCATAAAGCAACTTCTTGGAAAACTAAAGAAAGATATTGACTCTAACACCATCATAACTGGGGACTTTAATACCCCACTCACAACCCTAGACAGATCATCAGGACAAAAAATCACCAAGGAGATCCGGAGCCTCAATGTGACTTTGGACCAAATGGACTTAATTGATACCTACAGAACACTCCATCCAAAGACCACAGAATACACATTCTACTCATCACCACATGGAACATATTCTAAGATCGATCACATACTCGGCCATAAATCAAGCATAAGCAAATTTAAAAGGACTGAAATTCTACCAAACACCTTCTCAGACCACAGTGGAATAAAAATAAACATTTACACCAACAAAGTCCCCCCCAAACCCACAAAGACATGGACAGTAAACAGCATGATGCTAAACA
>NW_007190719.1:3146-6101 GCF_000164805.1 Carlito syrichta
AAAAAGGAAGGAACAGAAATTCACAACCTAACAAGCCACCTAAAGAAGCTGGAAAAGCAAGACCACAAAAACCCCAATTTCAGCAGAAGAATCCAGATCACCAAAATAAAAGCCCAATCCAGGATATAGAAGACAAAAAGATAATACAAAAAAAAATCAATGGAACAAAAAGCTGGTTCTTCGAAAGGATAAACAAGATTGATGGTACCTAGCTAGACTAACCAAGAAAAAAGGAGAAAAAAACCAAATAAGCACAATCAGAAATACAAAAGATGAATTCACATCTGACCCTGAAGAAATACAAAAGATCATTAGAGACTACTAAGTACACTTGTATGGAAACAAACTTGAAAACCTTAAGGAAATGGAGGACTTTCTGACATCACACAACCTACCTAGGTTGGAACAAGAAGAAATTGAGACCCTAAATAGACCAATAACAATCAATGAAATTGACTATGTAATAAGAAAACTTCCTACAAAAAAAAAAGCCCTGGTTCAGATGGCTTTCCAGCAGAATTCTACAAGACATTCAAGGAGGAGCTGATAGCAATCCTACTGAAGGTATTCTAGGCGATTGAAAAAGATGGAACTCTCCCCAAATCATTTTACGAAGCCAACATGACATTGATACCCAAGCCAGGTAAACATCCAACAAAGAAAGAGAACTACAGGCCAATATCTTTGATGAACATAGATGGTAAAATTCTCAGCAAGATCCTAGCAAACCGGATTCAGCAATACATCTCAAAAATCGTCCATCATGACCAAGTAGGCTTCATTCCTGGGATGCAAGGCTGGTTCAACATTCGTAAAACCATAAATGTAATTAAATACATCAACAGATGTCAAAACAAAAAACACATTATCATATCATTAGATGCAGAAAAAGCTTTTGATAAACTCCAGCACCCCTTCTTGATAAAAACCCTTGAATATCTAGGCATACGGGGAGCATACCTCACAATAGTAAAAGCCATCTATGAGAAACCCACAACCAGCATACTCCTAAATGGACAAAAATTAGTGCCAATTCCCCAGAAAACTGGAACTAGACAAGGATGCCCACTCTCACCCCTCCTGTTCATCATAGTATTGGAAGTCCTGGCTACAGCAATCAGAGAAGAGGAAGCAATCAGAGGTACTCAAATAGGAAAAGAAGAAGTCAAGCTCTCTCTCTATGCAAATGATATGATTGTGTACCTTGAAAACCCAAGAGAATCTGTCAAAAACCTCCTTACATTGATAAAGGCCTTTGGTAAAATCTCAGGATACAAAATAAATGTACAAAAGACAATCGCATTTCTCTACACCAATAATAAACAAACCAAAACCCAAATAAAAAACAAAATTCCATTCACAATAGCCACAAAAAAAATGAAATACCTTGGCATCTTCCTAACCAGAGACGTGAAAGACCTTTACAATGAAAATTACAAAACACTGCTCAAAGAAATCAAAGCTGACACGAGCAAGTGGAAAAATATTCCATGCTCATGGATCGGAAGAATCAACATTTTGAAAATGTCCATCTTACCTAAGGAAATCTACAAATTCAGTGCAATACCCATTAAATTACCAACAACATTCTTCTCAGACCTAGAAAAAGCAACACAGGAATTCATATGGAAGCACAAATGTCCAAGAATAGCCAGAACAATCCTCAGCAAAAAAAATAAAGCAGATGGTATCACAACACCAGACTTCAAACTTTACTATAAAGCTACAATCATCAAAACAGCTTGGTTTTGGTATAGGACAGGCATATAGATCAATGGAACAGAATTGAGATTCTAGAATCAAAATCTCAATTTCTCAACGAACTTGTCTTCGACAAAATCTCCACCACCTACCACTGGGGAGAGGAGAACCTATTCAGTAAATGGAGCTGGGAAAACCGGCTGACCACACACAGAAGATTGAAACAGGACCCCTATCTATCCCCATGCACAAAGGTTAACTCCAAATGGATCAGAGACCTGAATGTAAAACCTCAAACCATAAGAACCTTAGAAAATGAAGGACATACCCTCATGGAAATCGGAACTGGCATCCAATTCCTGAACAAAACCCAAAATAAACAGGTCGTAAGAGAGAAGATAGACAAGTGGGACCTCATTAAACTGACAAGCTTCTGCAAAGCCAAAGAAACCATCAAGAGAGCAGGGAGACAGACTACAGACTGGGAAAAAGTATTTGCCAACTCTAGGTCTGACAAAGGCTTAACATCCTGGATCTACAAGGAACTGAAATGTACTGAAAAGAAGAAAACAAACAACCCCATTATAAAATGGCCAAAAGATATGAACTGACACTTCACAAAAGAAGACATCCGAGCAGCCAACAAACACATGAAGAAATGCTCAACCTCACTAATCATCAGGGAGATGCAAATCAAAACCACACTGAGATACCACCTAACTCCAGTCAGAATGGCAATTATCAACAAGTCAAAAAAATAACAGCTGCTGGAGAGGGTGTGTTGAAAAGGGAACACTTCTACACTGTTGGTGGGAGTGTAAACTAGTCCAACCTCTGTGGAAAGCAGTATGGCGATTCCTAAAAGCTCAAAAATTGACCTTCCATATGACCCTGCAATCCCCTTACTGGGAATATACCCTGAAGAACACAAATCACTCTATAAAAAAGATGCCTGCACACGTATGTTATCGCAGTGTTGTTCACAATAGCAAGAACCTGGAAACAACCATGCTGCCCATCAAAAGAGGACTGGATTTTAAAAATGTGGTACATATACATGATGGAATACTATGCAGCCATAAAAAAGAACAAAATCATGAATTTTGCAGCAACCTGGATGGAACTAGAATCTATAATACTGAGTGAACTCTCACAGAAACAAAGATGCGAGTATCACATGTTCTCACTCATATAATGGACCTTGAACATCCAATGTAATACTATAAGGAAATGACTGACGGTACTGGGAAACTA
>NW_007190720.1:0-606 GCF_000164805.1 Carlito syrichta
CCAGCTAACAAGTGGGCTGAATAGCAAGCCAATGTGTTAAACCAGCTAGCTAGTTTGCCAACTCATCAGCCAAGTTAAATCACCTAACTAAATCGTTAACCAACTAGTTAAATCAGCTAGTTAACTCGTTTAATAACTAGTTAAAACAGTTAGCTAACTCATTAAACAACTTATTAATTCAGCTAGCTATCTCATTAGCCAACTAGTTAAGTAGGCTAGCTAAGTGAGCTAGCTAACTAGCTAGCTAAGTAAGCTAGCTAAGTCACCTAGCTCACTGTTTATCTAAAATTAATTGTCACTTCGTTTTTCAGCTAGTTAAGTAGTTAGCTAACTATTTAATTCATGCAGTTAATTCAGCTAGCTAACTGGATAAGTCAGCCAATTAAGTCCGATAGGTAAGTCATTTAGTTAAGTCGGCTTTTAATTTAGTCAGCTGGTCAAGACAGCTAGCTAATTAGCTAAAGGTTTAAGTTAGCAGATTGCAACAGGCCATTACCAGTTAACTAACGGGTTAAGTCAGCTGGTTGAGTCAGCTAGGTAGCTACTTAGCAAATGGGTTGTGTCAGTTGGTTGAGTAGGCTAGCTAGCTAGCTAGCTAACAAGTTA
>NW_007190721.1:0-884 GCF_000164805.1 Carlito syrichta
GAAATACAGTGAACTAAACGCTACTTTTACAGCAAATAAGTGTCTTGGTTTCCTGGGTCTCTCAATAGCATGCTCTTAACTAAAATCTATTGTTGTTCTCTCAACAGTACCCTTGAAATGATGCTTTTATTCTATATTTTGATTTATTTAGTTTTTTTTCTTCTTTTCTCTGATCCATTGTTTTCTTTTGCCAGTAATACCTGAGACTGTTGGTGGCCAGCACTGACCAAAGGTGGGTTAGGACCTGCACCAGAGAATCTGGACAGTGAGAAGAAACTACTCGGAGGCAGTTTTTCTGGGAGCAGTCTGATCAGGACTGGAGCCAAATTTTATTCGGACTCCTTCCAACTTATATACCATTTTCTATACCCTCCAGCAGTGTGATAATCACTTACTGGGGGCGTACAAGTTCCGTGCTTTACAAACTATACATCACAAGACCACCACGAGATCAGCAATTTCCAAGCAAACAATTCGAATTCCATGATGCCTACTGTGCTTACATTAAGGTCACAGGTGCACAATTTCAATACAAATCGTTCAAAGTGTTTTCCATAATGTTCAATGAATCATTCATATTATGCTCTTTGTTCTATACCCTGATTAATACAAAAAACTTTTCTAAGTTAACTCTAGGTTCAATCCAAGTTAACTGATTCCCAATATTTTTAACAATTAATATTATCAACTTAACACTATACTATAATCTATAAGTTTAGTTAAATGACTTAACTGTCAGTTATACTATTATCCTATTACGATTTAACGTAATGCCTTATAACTCAGTAAAAACTTATGCTTAAACTACCAAACTTTACTATAAGTCATATGAGTTTCATATGTCTAAACTTTAATTTTTATATAATCTAATGATTGACCTTTAA
>NW_007190722.1:0-904 GCF_000164805.1 Carlito syrichta
TGAATTGGGTTAAAGTGGAATGGAGAAGATAGGAATTGATGGAATGGAGAGGAATGGAATGGAACAATGGAATGGATTGGAATGGAGCAGATTGGAATGGAATGGAATGGAGATAAATTGTATGGAATGGAATGGAACGGGGAGGAAGGGAATGGAGAGGTATGTAATGGAAATGAATGGAGAGGAATGAAATGGAATGGAATGGAATGGAGAGGAATGGAATGGAATGGAGAGGAATGGATTGGAATGGAATGGAGAGGAATGGAATGGAATGGAATAGAGCAGAAATGAATGGAATGATATGGAATGAATTGGAATGAAATGGAATGGAGAAAAAAGGAATGGAATGGAGAGGAATGGAATGGAATGGTGAGGAAGGGAATGGAATGGAATGGAAAGAAATGGTGAGTAATGGAATGGAAAGGAAATGTATGGAATGAGTAATGGAATGGAAAGGAAATGTATGGAATGGAGAGGAATGGAATGGAATGGAGAGGGATGGAATGGAGAGGAATGGAATGGAGAAGGAAGGAATGGAGTGGAATGCAATGGAATGGAGTGTAATGGAGTGGAATGAAATGGAATGGAATTGAATGGAATGGAATGGAGTGGACTGGAATGGAATGGAGAGGAATGGAAAGGAATAAAATCGAATGAAAATAAATTGTATGGAATGGAATGGAATGGAATGGAAGGGTAGAGATGGAATGGAATGGAGTGAAGAGAAATGGAATGAAATGGAGGGGAATGGAATGGAATGAAATTGAATGGAATGGAGAGGAATGGAATGGAAAGGAACGGAATGAAATGGTTAGAATTGGAATGGGGAGAAATGAAATGGAATGGAATGGGATGGATTCGATAGGAATGGAATGGAATGGAATGGAGAGGAAACGAACGGAAT
>NW_007190723.1:0-482 GCF_000164805.1 Carlito syrichta
TGGTTAGGAATAAAATTGAATGGAATGGAATGGAGAGGAATGGAATGGAACAGAGAAGAGAGTAATGGAAGAAAATTTAAAAGAATGGAATGGAATGGATTAAAGAGGAATAGAGAGGAATGGAATGGAATGGAGTGGAATGGAATGGAATTTAAATGAATTGAATGGAATGCAATGCTATGGGTTGGAATGGAATGCAGGGGAATGGAATGGAATGTTGGGGAAAGGAGAAGAGAGGAATGGAATAGAATGGAGTGGAATGGAATTGAATGAAAAGGAGTGACGTGGAATGGAAAGGAATGGAGAGGAATGGAATGGAATGGAGAGGGATGGAATGAAGAGGAACAGAAAGGAATGCAATGGAATAGAGAGAAATGGAATGCAATGAAATGTAAAAGCCAAAGAAACCATCAAGAGAGCAGGGAGACAGCCTAAGGACTGGGAAAAAGTATTTGCCAACTCCAGGTCTGACAAAGGCTTAA
>NW_007190724.1:0-799 GCF_000164805.1 Carlito syrichta
TCAGCTGACTTTAGACGATGGGCGAGTGAGCCAACTGGTGAAAGAACTTAACTAGTCGGTTGGCCAGTGAGCCTACCAGTGAGTCAACTTAACTAGTTGACCGGCAAGTGACGCGAAAGGTGAACTGCCTTGGCTAGTCACCTGGCATGAAAGCTGACTGGTGAGCTGACTTAACTAGTCAGCTGGAGAGCAAGATGACTAGCTAGCTAATGTGTTGACTGAAAAGTTAGTTTACCTGTTAGTTGGCGAGCAAGCTGACTAGTTTCCTGACTGGTTGTCACACAAAGGAGCCGATTATTTAGCTGAACTGATGGAAAGCGAATGAGCCCACAAGTTAGATAACCAGCTAGCTGAGTTTCTTGAGAACTAGTTAGCTAAAAAACTAGCTGATTTTCTAGCTTACTTAACTAGCTAGCTGACTAGCTACCTGGCTATCTAGCTTACAAAACTGGATACCAAACAAACTATCTAGCTGTCTAACTAGCTGACGTAACTAGCAAGCTAACTGGTTAGTTAGCTGGATAGCTGACTTAACTATCTATTTGGCCAGCTAGCTAGCTCCCTAGAAAGCTGAATATCTAGCTGACTTAACTAGCTAGCTGAATAGTTAGCTGACATGCTAGATGACTTAACTAGCTAGCTGGATAGCTAGCTGACTTAAGTAACTGACTAGCAAGTTGGCTGGATAGCTGGCTAGCCAGCTGACTTAACAAACTAACCAAATGTTTGGCTACACTGCTAGCCATCTGGCTTAACTAGCTAGCTACCTGGCTGGCTAGCTGGCTGGGGAGCCAGCTAG
>NW_007190725.1:0-494 GCF_000164805.1 Carlito syrichta
TAGCTAGCTGATGACCCAGCTGACTTAATGAGCTAGCTGACTCCCAAGCTGACTAGTTAGTTGACTAGCTAGCCACCTACCTCACTAGCTAGCCACCCACCAGACCAGCCTGCTAATGAGCCATCTTAACTTGACATATCTAGCTAGCTACCAAGCTAGCATGCTGGCTTTCCAGCTGACTTAACTAGCTGAATTATCTATGTAGCCAGCTGGCTAGCCAACTTAATTATTTTCCTAGCCTGTTGGCTAACCAGCTGACTTAACTAGCTGACTTAACTGTATAGCCATCTGGCTAAACTAGCTATCCATCTAGCTATCCAGCTGGCTAGCTAGTTAACTTAAATCGCTGACTTAACTAGCTCTCTACCTAGCTATCCAGTTGGATAGCCCACTGAAAAAACTAGCTGACTTAATCTACTAGCCAGCTCACTCAGGTAGCTGACTTAACTAGTTATCCAGCTGGCTAACCAGCTGACAATTAGCTCACATCATTA
>NW_007190726.1:0-392 GCF_000164805.1 Carlito syrichta
TAGTTATCCAGCTGGCTAACCAGCTGACAATTAGCTGACATCATTAGCTAGAGAGGTGTCTAGCCAGCTGACATAACTAACTAGATACCTATGTATCCCATTGGCTTGCCAGCGGGCGTAACTACCCAGCTTCCTTGCTAACACCTGGCTAGCGAGCTGAGTTAACTAGGTGACTTAAAAAACTAGCCAGTTGACAAGCCATCTTACTTAACCAGCTAGCCACCCAAGCTAGGCAGGTTGGTAGACAGCTGACTTAACTAGCTAGCCAGCTGATGTAACCAGCTGACTTATCTAACTAGCTACCTAGAAAACCAGTTGACTTTACTAGCTCAAATAACTAGCTAGATTCATAGCGAGCAATCTAGCAAGTATGCCGACATAACTAGCTGACT
>NW_007190727.1:0-434 GCF_000164805.1 Carlito syrichta
TCTCCATTCCATTCCTCTCCATTCCATTCCATACCATTCCTTTCCTCTCCATTCCATCCATTCCATTAATCTCTATTCCATTTCCTTCCATTCCATTTCATTTCTCACGATTATTTTCCATTCTTCTTCACTCCATTCAATTCCATTCCATTCCATTCGGTTTCACTCCTTTCCATTTAATTCCATTCCATGCCATTCCATTCCTCTCCAGTCTATTACTCTCCATTCCATTCCATTCCTCTCGATTCCATTCCTTTCTATTCTATTGCATTCCATTGAAATCCTCTCCATTCAATTCCAATTCATCGACTCCATTCCATTTCTTTCTTCTCCATTTCATTCCTCTCAGTTCCTTCCATTCCATTCCACTCCACTCCATTCCATTTCATTTCATTCGATTGCATTCCATTCCTCTCAATTCCATTCCACTCCAT
>NW_007190728.1:0-2184 GCF_000164805.1 Carlito syrichta
GCGATAAAATAATAATAATTGGTCAGGCTTGATGGCGCCTGTCGTCCCAGTGACTTGGGAGGCCGAGGCGGGAGGATCGCGGGAGGCCGGGGGTTTGAGACCCGCCGGGGCCACAGAGCCAGACCCCATCTCCATCATCATAATAATAATAGCAACAATGATAGTGGTAATAATAATAATAATAGTGATAATAATAATCGGCCGGGCCCGCACAGCAAGACCCCAACCCAACCGAAACGGGCTTCGATCGCCCGGGCCCGCGTAGCGAGACCCCAAACTCAAACCCGACCCGCCTCGGCATCCCCGGGGCGGCGTCTACACCCACCAAAGCTCTGGGCCTCGGTCCAGCCGCTCCAGAACCCGACCCGAAGGTGCCGGACCCGCAGCCGCACGGTGTGTTCCGAGTGGGCGTCGGCGCTGGGCACCAGGTAGGAGTTCGAGTCTCGGCCCTGCTGGAAGATCTGGGGGGGAGAAGGCGGGGGGGTGCGAGGATCGTGGGAGGCCGGGGGTTCGAGACCCGCCGGGCCCACCTAGCAAGACCCCATCTCAATAATAATAATAATAATAATAGCGATAAAATAATACTAATAATTGTTCAGTCTCGGTGGCGCCTGTCGTCCCAGCTCCTTGGGAGGCCGAGGTGGGAGGATTGCGGGAGGCCGGGGGTTCAAGACCCTCCAGGGCCACCTAGCAAGACCCCATCTCCATAATAATAATAATAAAAAAGTAATAATAATAGCGATAAAATAATAATAATTGGCCAGGCTTGGTGGCGCCTGTCGTCCCAGCTCCTTGGGAGGCCGAGGCAGGAGGATCGCGGGAGGCCGGGGGTTCAAGACCCTCCAGGGCCACCTAGCAAGACCCCCATCTCCATAATAATAATAATAATAATAGTAATAATAATAATCATAAAATAATAAT
Organism: Carlito syrichta; assembly: GCF_000164805.1. Taxonomy (NCBI): domain Eukaryota; kingdom Metazoa; phylum Chordata; class Mammalia; order Primates; family Tarsiidae; genus Carlito; species Carlito syrichta. The sequence goes on from NW_007190728.1 coordinate 922, forward strand.
AATAATTGGTCAGGCTTGGTGGCGCCTGTCTTCCCAGCAACTTGAAGGCTGAGGCAGGAGGATCGTGGGAGGCCGGGAGTTCAAGACCCGCCGGGGCCACAGAGCTAAACCGCATCTCCATAATAATAATAATAATAATAGTAATAATAATAGCGATAAAATAATAATATAATTGGCCAGACTTGATGGCGCCTGTCATCCCAGCGACTTGGGAGGCCGAGGCAGGAGGATCGCGGGAGGCCGGGGGTTCGAGACCCACCGGGCCCACATAGCAAGACCCCATCTCAATAAAAAAAATCTAAGAGTAATAGTAGTGATAAAATAATAATAATAATCGGTCAGGCTTGGTGGCGCCTGTCGTCCCAGCTCCTTGGGAGGCCGAGGCGGGAGGATAATGGGAGGCCGTGACTTCGAGACCCGCCGGACCCACCTAGCAAGATCCCACCTCTCCTCCTCATCCTATTTCTATGATCCAGCCGGGACAAGCTAGCAAGACCCCAACTCCCAAAAGACCAGGAAAGCCGCGCCGGGCCTTCTCGGCCGGGCGCCGGGGGACGGCGGCGGCCTCCCTGGGGGTCTCGGGCCGCCGGCGACCCCCGGCCTCGGCGTGGGGGGCGGCCGGGACAGGGCGCCATACTTACGGGGTCTCGCCTCGACGACGCGCCCTGTGGGAACAAAGAGGGCGGGGTCAGGGCCGAGGGGGAAACTGAGGCTGGGAATTCGGAGGCTACAGGGAAAGCGACCAGGAGGCCGAAGCGGGAGGATGGCCGGAAGCCGGGGGTTCGAGACCCGCCGGGCCCACATAGCCAGACCCCATCTCCCCAAATAATAATAATAATAATAAAAATAATAACAATGACAATAATATGAAAAGGTCGTGATTCCTCGTCATTAAAAAAGAAAAATAATAATAATAAAAATCCCCCCTTGGGACCCCTCGACCCCCTTCAAAGAGGCTGAGCCCCCCCGAATTCTGCCTCCAGGGCTTCCTGGTCGAAATCTCGGGGGGCTCGCCCAGGAAGAGGGGTCCTTTTTTGGGGTCTCCTGGGCGGGGGTGTCCTCTGTGGCGTCCCTTGGTTGAGGTCGCCTTGTATCTATTTAAATGAGACGGGAGACGCCCTTTGGGTGCCTGTATCTATTTAAATGAGACGGGAGACGCCCGTTGGGTGCTTGTATCTATTTAAATGAGATGGGAGACGCCCGTTGGGTGCTTGTATCTATTTAAATGAGACGGGAGACACCATTTCTGTGCTTGTATCTATT
>NW_007190729.1:0-469 GCF_000164805.1 Carlito syrichta
GTATCTATTTAAATGAGATGGGTGACGCCCGTTGGGTGCTTGTATCTATTTAAATGAGACGGGAGACACCATTTCTGTGCTTGTATCTATTTTAAATGAGATGGGAGACGCCCGTTGGGTGCTTGTATCTATTTAAATGAGACGGGAGACGCCCTTTGGGTGCCTGTATCTATTTAAATGAGACGGGAGACGCCCCTTGGGTGCTTGTATCTATTTAAATGAGATGGGAGATGCCCGTTGGGTGCTTGTATCTATTTAAATGAGACGGGAGACGCCCGTTGGGTGCTTGTATCTATTTAAATGAGACGGGAGACGCCCGTTGGGTGCTTGTATCTATTTAAATGAGACGGGAGACGCCCGTTGGGTGCTTGTATCTATTTAAATGAGACGGGAGACACCCGTTGGGTGCTTGTATCTATTTAAATGAGACGGGAGACGCCCGTTGGGTGCTTGTATCTATTTAAATGAG
>NW_007190730.1:0-697 GCF_000164805.1 Carlito syrichta
TTGTTTATCTCTTAGGACTCTGAAGATAGGGCTCCCAAGCTCTCCTAGCCTGCAGGGTTTCTGTAGATAAATCTGCTGCTATTCTAATTGGTTTTCCCTGGTAGGTGATCTAGCCTTTTTCTTTTGCTGCCTTTAGGATTTTTTCTTTTATGCCTACTTTGTTTAGGCAAATTATTATGTGTCTAGGAATTGGTTTTCTCATTTTTTGTCTTGCAGGGGTTCTCTGAATCTCTTGTGTTTGAGTTTTTGCATCATTGATTAGATAAGGGAGGTTTTCTTGAATGATCTCATGGAAGGTTTGTTCCAGTGTGGTCTCTGTCTCTCTTTCTGCCTCAGGAAGTCCAATTACTCTTAGGTTCTGTCTTTTGAAGTAATCACTCTTCTCTTTCAGGTTTTTTTCTGTCTTTTTGAGCTTGTTTTCTGTGTTTTTGAGAGTTTGGGTTAGTTCTATATTTTGGTCCTCAAGCTCTGAGATTCTCTCTTCTGCTTGAGTAATTCTACTTTCCATGCTTATCAGTTTGTTATTTATTTCATTCACAGTATTCTTTATTACTGTTATCTCAGATATCAGCTCCTTTCTAGTTTCTTCTTGAGTCTCCTCAATTCTTTTTAATCTCTCCGTTAATGTCTTGATATCTAGGTTTGTAGTTTGAGACCAGTCATTCTGGGGGCTCTTCATTGTTTGCATTCCAAAGTG
>NW_007190731.1:0-860 GCF_000164805.1 Carlito syrichta
ATGGACTAAATGCACCACTGAAAAGACATAGATTGGCAAAATGGATAAAATATCGTCAGGCAACAATCTATTGCCTTCAACAGACTCACCTCACTAGAAAGGACATCCACAGACTCAAAGTAAGAGGATGGGAAACAAATTTCCAGGCGAACGGAATACAAAAGAAAGGAGGAGTAGCCATCTTAATTTCAGACAAAATACCCTTGAAACTATTAAAAATCAAAAAAGATACAGAAGGCCACTACATAATGATAAAAGGCTCAATCCATCAACAAGAAATATCTATTCTAAATATATATGCACCCAACATAGGTGCGCCAACTTTCATAAAGCAGCTTCTTGGAAAACTAAAGAAAGATATTGGCTCTAACACTATCATAACTGGGGACTTCAATACCCCACTCACAACCCTAGACAGATCATCAGGACAAAAAATCAGCAAGGAGATCCGGAACCTCAATGTAACTTTGGACCAAATGGACTTAATTGATACCTACAGAACACTCCATCCAAAGACCACAGAATACACATTCTACTCATCACCACATGGAACATATTCTAAGATTGACCACATACTCGGCCATAAATCAAGCATAAGCAAATTTAAAAGGACCGAAATTCTACCAAACACCTTCTCGGTCCACAGTGGAATAAAAATAAACATTGATACCAACAAAGTCCCCCCAAAACCCACAAAGACATGGACACTAAACAGCATGATGCTAAATAACTCCTGGGTCAATGACGAAATCAAAACAGGGATCAAAAGATACCTGGAAACAAATGAAAATGAGAAACATCTTACCAAAATCTCTGGGATGCCCTGAAAGCTGTAGTAAGGAGGGGAATTTATATCCCTA
>NW_007190732.1:0-823 GCF_000164805.1 Carlito syrichta
CCTTCAAGAGACTCACCTCACTAGAAAGGACATCCACAGACTCAAAGTAAGAGGATGGGAAACAAACTTCCAGGCGAACGGAATACAAAAGAAAGGAGGAGTAGCCATCTTAATTTCAGACAAAATACCCTTCAAACTATTAAAAATCAAAAAAGATACAGAAGGCCACTACATAATGATAAAAGGCTCAATCCATCAACAAGAAATATCTATTCTAAATATATATGCACCCAACATAGGTGCGCCAACTTTCATAAAGCAGCTTCTTGGAAAACTAAAGAAAGATATTGGCTCTAACACTATCATAACTGGGGACTTCAATACCCCACTCACAACCCTAGACAGATCATCAGGACAAAAAATCAGCAAGGAGATCCGGAACCTCAATGTAACTTTGGACCAAATGGACTTAATTGATACCTACAGAACACTCCATCCAAAGACCACAGAATACACATTCTACTCATCACCACATGGAACATATTCTAAGATTGACCACATACTCGGCCATAAATCAAGCATAAGCAAATTTAAAAGGACCGAAATTCTACCAAACACCTTCTCGGACCACAGTGGAATAAAAATAAACATTGACACCAACAAAGTCCCCCCAAAACCCACAAAGACATGGACACTAAACAGCATGATGCTAAACAACTCCTGGGTCAATGACGAAATCAAAACAGGGATCAAAAGATACCTGGAAACAAATGAAAATGAAGAAACATCTTACCAAAATCTCTGGGATGCCCTGAAAGCTGTAGTAAGGAGGGGAATTTATATCCCTACAAACACACATGAAGAAAATGGAAAGGAACAGAAA
>NW_007190733.1:0-374 GCF_000164805.1 Carlito syrichta
AGGTGCCGTACAGTGATTTAGTGGGGAGAGCCTATCCGTTTAAGTCTTTAACTTTTTTACATTTATGTACTTAGTCTCCACAATTTGCACAGCTGTAAATATTGGGTTAATTCAACCCAGCCAAGTTAAGATTGACATCTTAAGCATGAGTAGAGATTCTTGGAGAGAAGAACAGGGAAAAAAAACATCTGGATGAGGAGCACACTGGAAAGTGACTTAGACTACAGTGTTCAGGCCCCTGGTGGGGGACTTGAATGGGAAATACATGGTTTGGATAGCTTCAAGGTATTCCAGGATTCATATTCACACCCTCTACTTCAGCCTTGGAACTTGTCTGCTGGTAGGCCAGTTAGCCAACGTACATACTTCTGAGG
>NW_007190734.1:0-363 GCF_000164805.1 Carlito syrichta
ATCTAGGATCTACAAGGAACTCAAATGTGCAAGAAAGAAAAAAACAGTCCCATTAAAAAGGGGCAAAAGACATGAAAAGACAGTTCTCAAAAGAAGACGTATGAGCAAACAACAGATACATGAAAAAATGCTCAGATTCACTTGTCATCAAAGAAATTCAAATTAATACTACACTGAGATACCACTTAACTCCAGTCAGGATGGCTATCATCAATAACTTAAAAAAACAACAGATGCTGGAGAGGATGTGGAGAAAGGGAACACTTCTACACTGTTGGTGGGATGTAAACTAGTACAGCCTCCGTGGAAAACAGTGTGGTGATTCCTAAAAGTTCTAAAAATTGACCTTCCATATGACCCCGC
>NW_007190735.1:0-635 GCF_000164805.1 Carlito syrichta
AACTATCTAGCGACCTAGCTAGCCAGGTGTCTTATTACCTGACTTAACCAGGTGAAATAACTAGCTAGGCAGCTGGCTAGCAGGCTGACTTAGCAACCTAGCTACCTAGTTAGCCAGCTGGATAGCCAGCTGTCTTAACTAGTTAGCTATCTATGTAGCCCGCTGGCTTGCCAGCTGACTTAAATACCCAGCTACCTAGCTAACCAGCTGGCTAATCAACTGACTTAATTAGGTCATTACCTAGCTAGCCAGGTTGCTAGCAAGCTGACTTAACTAGCTGCCATAACTACGTGACCTGCTTTCTAGACAGTTGAATTAGCTAGCTTGCTACATAGCTAGTCAGCTGACTATCCAACTGAATTAACTAGGAGACTTATCGAACTAGCCAACTGTCTAGCCAGCTGAATTAAATAGCAAGCAACACGCCTAGACAACTGGCTAGTTAGCTGAATTAACTAGGTGACTTAACTAGCTAGCCAGCTTGCTAGACTGCTGACATAACTGGCTAGCTACATAGCTAGAAAGCTGGTTAGCCAGCTGACTTAACTAGTTCACTTAATCAGCTTGCCAGCTGACACAACTAACAGACTTAACTAGTTAGCCAGCTGGCTACCCAGCTAACTTAACTAGCTCTC